>NC_091124.1:176442950-176595450 GCF_040183065.1 Periplaneta americana
TCAAATTACTTTTGTAGTTCCTTGTTCCGTCACCTGAAGCCGCCGCTCCTATTGTTTGCATTACTAGAAAATCTCCCATTTCGTAGTGTTACGCATACAAAACAGGACATGTTCCAATAATTCGATGAGTTTCAGAAATGAAATTGCGTTGAAAATTGCATCACTGTCCGTTAGGCCTGCAATTTACGTTTTAATGTTTACAACGTAGCCTAGTACTACAAGGCAGTGTTGGAAAACAAACGCTTTTAACCTTAAGGCTTAAACTGAAAGGCGCAGGGCTATGACGCAACACAAACACGTCGTTGCGTGTAACCATGGCAACTATGAAAACAAGTGAGCGAAGAGGCGCACGCTTCCCGGAAACCTGCTTCAAGAAAAGGGCGGGTTCGAAAATCTAACATGTCTCTTCCTTCCCATCACTTGTAAAATAAGACCAATCGCCATACTGGAACTAGTTCCAGCTACCCGGGGCTCATACGTGTCACCTTCTCGGTTCTCAGTACAGTTCCAATTTTTCTACGTAACGTAACATGCAACGCTCTGTTTTTTTAAATGGCGTACCTGACAAACTGCATTTTGAGGAAATGAGACACGCAGTAAACGCTAAGTAATAATCATTGTTACATTGTTACAGTCGTCTTCAAGGAAATCTGTCTTTCGTATTTTACATTTTCAATTAATTATAATTTTCAGCACTAACTTCTCGTGTAGTATATTGATCATTAAAACTGAAATACATTCTCAGAATCTGATTGTTTTCTAAGCAGTAGTACTGAGCCTATTATTTGATTGTGGGAAATCATCTGCTCCCATGAGCCCAACACTCCTTTTCTTCATCTAAAGAAATTTAAGCTTTCATCGAACTACATGGTTTGTCATTTTCATGAATTATGTGCCCACTCAAATTCTTGTACCAGCATTTGTTTAGTAATAACAGTGTAAGATCTTCATTCATTTTCATTTCGAGAAAATTCATCTACGTCAGCTTCTTCTTGGACGTTCTACATTTACGCTGCCTTTTGATTTGTAGTTCAGGAGAGATGATGGTAGACGCTCTCCTTATAAGTTGCTGTAACTATTTCGTTTATATGACGTCATTCCATTTTCGACCAATGAAGTGTAATGAAATTTTGAATTCCAACCAATCACAGTCTCACTTTGCGATCATTTTTGCAGCTAGATTTATCGCTATCAATTTATCGCATGGTCGTTCTTTTGTTTAGTCGTTGTCGCCAACTGTTTCCCCGTAAATTGATGATCATGAATACATTAAGATGCAACTACATGGTTAAACTTTTCTTTCAACTTTAAAGCAATGAATGCAAGATTGATATTTAATATTAATTAATAAGTTTTATATAATATTCTTATTGAATTTGGTATACCCAAGAAACAAGTTCGATTAATTAAAATGTGTCTTAGTGAAACTTACAGCAGAGTCCGTATCGGTCAATTTCTATCTGATACTTTTCCAATTCACTGCAGGCTAAAGCAGGGAGATGCACTATCGCCTTTACTTTTTAACTTCGCTCTAGAATATGCCATTAGGAAAGTTCTGGATAACAGGCAGGGTTTGGAATTAAACGGATTACATCAGCTTCTTGTCTATGCAGATGACGTGAATATGTTAGGAGAAAATACACAAACGATTAGGGAAAACACGGAAATTTTACTTGAAGCAAGTAAAGCGATCGGTTTGGAAGTAACTCCCGAAAAGACAAAGTATATGATTATGTTTCGTGACCAGAATATTGTACGAAATGGAAATATAAAAATTGGAGATTTATCCTTCGAAGAGGTGGAAAAATTCAAATATCTTGGGGCAACAGTAACAAATATAAATGACACTCGGGAGGAAATTAAACGCAGAATAAATATGGGAAATGCGTGTTATTATTCGGTTGAGAAGCTCTTATCATCCAGTCTGCTGTCCAAAAATCTGAAAGTTAGAATTTATAAAACAGTTATATTACCGGTTGTTCTGTATGGTTGTGAAACTTGGACTCTCACTCTGAGAGAGGAACATAGGTTAAGGGTGTTTGAGAATAAGGTTCTCAGGAAAATATTTGGGGCTAAGAGGGATGAAGTTACAGGAGAATGGAGAAAGTTACACAACACAGAACTGCACGCATTGTATTCTTCACCTGACATAATTACAGTAGGAACATAAAATCGAGACGTTTGAGATGGGCAGGGCATGTAGCACGTATGGGCGAATCCAGAAATGCATATAGAGTGTTAGTTGGGAGACCAGAGGGAAAAAGACCTTTAGGGAGGCCGAGACGTAGATGGGAGGGTAATATTAAAATAGATTTGAGGGAGGTGGGGTGTGATGATAGAGACTGGATTAATCTTGCACAGGATTAGGACGAATGGCGAACTTATGTGAGGGCGGCAATGAACCTCCGGGTTCCTTAAAAGCCAGTAAGTAAGTAGGAATATACTGTTGCTACCTATACGAGTAGAATTTACCCTGAATATTATTTCAAAACTCATTACCGAGTGGAAGTATGCAAAGTTGTTTTTCAAGTATTGATATTTACTATCTTTTGCTTAGATATAATAGCAAAATATGCTGAATTTAGTTTGGTGGTTATTTTGTTTAATTTGATTTTTTCAATTTAATATAGGGTAAACAAGGGTGAAACGGGTCACCAGATGAATCGGGTCAGTTTTGAAAACACCGCTCTGTAAGCCAAAGAACAAAGAATACTGGATTGTGCGCTAGCTAGCGTTGAAGTTGGGAACTTCTTCAATGCAGAAAGGCGGGAAAGCAATATAACTGCATTGTTTTCGGTGCGGTGTTTGAAGTAGAAATTGCTATTGTAACGAAAAGTAGCTATATTTTATTTAATTTCTTGAATTGTAGTGTTTATTTAAACTGCGTTTTACCAGATATTATTGTGATTCTTATATGATTTAGTAATTAAGTTGAAAGTGGACTCATAAAGGACAGATTACCCATATGTTGAGCTTCTAAGACCAATCAGTATGGCAAACCTTACGATGTAAAAATTACTGCTCTTTGGGTGATTCGGGTCACTATTTTAAGGGTGAAAAGGGTCAGAATATTTTTAACGGATTTCAATGAAATAGGGTTTATATTTGTCCTAAATGGGGAAATACAGAAGGAAGACGCAGTCTTCATGATTGGAGGAGTATATGTAGAGGGCAATAAAAGCTTATCGTGAAGTACGAAGCCAGCGCCACGCTGCGGCGCTCTTCAATGTGGCACATTACTGACTAGAAAGAAGTCTGGAAAATGAGGTCAACTAACAGGTAAAGAATAGGGGAGTTTAAACCGTATTCTCAATTGACCAATAAAAGCAATTTGCAAAGAGAATACTTAGGCCTAAACTTTCAGCTCGTGGGTTTGAACTGAATGTTCCATGTTCGAAAAGGCGCCCATAATCTTCATCATCGTCAGGAGACGAATCATTAGATGAATATGACACTGCATGTGGTTTTTGCAATAAAGCTCGGAAACTGTGTACAATGCATGGGAAAGGGGAATGAGTGATACCATGAAAATTGTGTTGGAGCTGAGAGTAAGAAGAGATTTATTTGTGGAAGATGTTAATTGAATAATTAAAACATGGCATGTGTTGCTTGTGGTGAAGAATTAGTATTAAATATACAGGTGAGCCATAAGTATGTTTGGAAAGCTTGTGAGCGTGCTCCTGGATAAAAAAAAATAAGAACAATTCCTTATATGAAAATTTGACGGAAATAGTGATTTTCGTTTTCATAAGTATCTGATCATATTATTGTGTTGTTTTTGTTTTGATTTTGTACCAGTGTTTGTTTACAAACACCACAGTAACAAGAGAGTAGTACATTTTTTTTTTGTTTTTATTGGACGTGGTGGTCCAGTGCCTTGGCCATCCAGATCACCAGACTTCATTCTATTAGATTTTTACCTTTGGGGTCACTTGAAGGCTGTCGTCTATTCAGCACCAGTGAATAATGCAGAGGAGCTATTGCAACGTGTTGAAAATGCATGACAATTGATCAGTGATGACAACATGGTGTTTGAGCGAACTCGCCACTCGTGTGTACGTCGTGCTCAGGCATGTGAAACAATGGAGGGGGACACACTGGGCGCCTTTCGTAAACGTTGAATGACAAGTTTCTCAACATGTACTTGTGACACAACGAAAAAAGAACAAAAAGAAAGTATGACCATTTCTCCAATAAATAAGCATTTTCCGTCAAATTTTCATGTAAGGAATTGTTCTTATTTTTAATCCAGCAGCACGCTCACGCGTTTTCCAAACATACTTATGACTCACTCTGTATTATTTGCCTGGATCTGAATCTTCATAAATATTTTATTGTACAAGTTTACGAATAAAAATGAAAAGTAAGAATGTTTCCATTCGCCCTTCTTGATGACCCTATTCACCCTGGCTTCTTAGGGTAAAAAGGGTCATGCAGTACTTTCTTTAATTTCTAAATATGCTAAATTGTTGCAGAGTTAATTCTAATATAGACATTTAAATGTGTAGCTAAAACTTCAATCTCTCTGACGAAGTATCACACTTCAGGTTTGATGTTAAGTTATGTGAGTTATTAGAGTAAATATAAATTTTGACCCTATTCACCCTTGCTTACCCTAGTGTATTACCGATTTGCAAGCTAAAAAATATGGTTGTTGTTGTTGTTGTTGTTGTTTGTATTAGAGACCTGTTGTTAATTATTTCGCTAGAAAATTGTGAAGTTGAATTTGGGCGGAATTTAAATTGGATTACTTTAGTTTTGTTACTAATTTAGTACTAATTTATTGGCTGAGAACCAATCACATATTTTGAGGAGAAATGCCTCGATTGAAGATTGATATATTTCATGTGCATGAAATAAGTTGTATGAAATCAACAAATGGACGGAATGTCAAATATTAATTTTTCGATATCAGAGATGCTGAAATACATCAATTGCCTTTTTCAAAGTCAATGTAACTTTAACCAGTATGATCTGTGAGGGAGCTACAGTAATTGCGAACCTACAGGCTTGAAGTTGAAGGACATTACTCCTCTTAATATAGCTTTTTTCTCCGGTGATATGCATAAGAAAAAAACATAGCCCTCCCGTAAATTTATGCTTGCCTGCGTGATGCTAGTCTGAAACTCTAAAAGGTCATGCGGAGAAAACCTGATAATTAATTAATTTACCTGTTTTGATACAATAATAGTGTCTGTTGCTAAATTTGGTGCTGGCTTGTTGCAATAACTTGATGTTTGGTATCACGAAACTATTTGAAATCAAGTGTTGCTTACGGCCATTATTCAGCTAAATAATATAATTGTAGATTATTTACATGCGTGTTTTGTATACAGTGATATTGCTAAGGTGTTTATGATGGCACGATTTTGCGTTCACTTTCACGCAACCCAGTTTTGTCATAATGATTCAAGACAGCAGTGCTATGGTTAGAGAGTTGTTCAACGAAATAATATGTCTGCCTTGTAACGCAAGAGGCTTACGTAGCCTGATAACAGTTTTGTCTGTCTCTCGGTCCGTTTGTTCTTCTATATATTTTAATTCATGTTTGTCTACCTGACACCTACTGACCTACCTGCTTAAATATTTACACTGTTACATAATTACTTGCATACCTACTTAACCTATTTGTCTGTCTACCAATCCACATACTGATATACCTGCTTAAATATCTACACAGCTACAACTTACTTGCATACCTACTTAATCTATCTGTTTGTCTTTCTGTCAGACTATCTATCCACCTACCGACCTACCACCTTAAATATCTACAAAGTTACCTATTTACTTGCATATCTACTTAACCTAACTGTTTGTCTTTCTGTCAGACAATCTATTCACCTATGACCTACCTGTTTAAATATCTACACAGCTATATACTTACTTGCATACCTACTTAACCTATTTGTTTGTCTACCAATCCACATACTGATCTACCTGCTTAAATATCTACACAGCTACATACTTACTTGCATACCTACTTAATCTATCTGTTTGTCTTTCTGTCAGACTATCTATCCACCTACTGATCTACCAGCTTAAATATCTACAAAGTTACCTATTTACTTCCATATCTACTTAACCTAACTGTTTGTCTTTCTGTCAGACAATCTATTCACCTACGACTACCTGTTTAAATATCTACACAGTTACATACTTACTTGCATAACTACTTAGGCCCTAACATATCTGTTTGCCTTCCTGTCAGACTATCTACTCACCTACTGACCTACCTGCTTAAATATCTACACAGCTAAATACTTACTTGCACACATACTTAACCTATCTGTTTGCCTTCCTGTCAGACTATCTATTCACCTACTCATCTACTTACTTAAATATCTATAAATATCTACACAGATACATACTTGCATACCTATTTAACCTATCTGTTTGTCTATCTAATCACCTACTGGCCTACCTGCTAAAATATCTACATGGCTACAGACGTACTTGCATACGTGTCTGTTGGTCTTTCTGTCAGACTATCTAAATGTCTATCTACATACCTACTTATAATGTTGAAACTGATCAGGAAGAGAAAAAGGAATTGTTTGGGTTACTTGCTGAAAAGAAACTGCCTTCTGAAGGATGCACTGGAAGAAATGGTGAACGGGAGAAAAGTTCGGGACAGAAGAAGATATCAGATGATAGACGATATTAAGATATATGGATCATATGACGAGATGAAGAGGAAGGCAGAAAATAGGAAGGATTGGAGAAAGCTGGGTTTGCAGTGAAAGACTTGCACTTGGGCAGAACATTGAATGAATGAATACCTACTCGTTTTCTACCTACGTATTTATCCATTCATCCGTTCGTCCATCCATCCATCCAACCATCCACCCATACGTCCATTCATTCATTTACAATCGGTTTAGCGAACGGTTGGAGAACATCCGTCAAGGTTGAGCATCCGACCAAATATTCGATTTTTATCCGGTTACCGCTTATGTTTTGCAGGCTAGACAGAACACCAGGCGCACTTCCTCATATAAGAAACCGAGATTTTCAGAGTACATAAACGGAATAACAATTGAAGGAAATTTACTTTGTCTTGTTAAAAATGTTTGCTTGATATAATTCTACAATTTGGACACTTTAATACACTTATCTTCATAACTAATACATAAATTAACAAATTTACACCAGTAACAACAAAGGAAATAAGTGTTATGCAGAATATGAAATCTGGTGCGTAAGGAAATGCAAGATTAAAATAAATTACAATTCCTTTCTAAAGAGAAGAGCAAAGAAGTACATAGGCCTACATTCTAGTGCAATATTTACATTTTAATCTCAAAATATATATCTCTAAAACAGTAGTTGTTAACATATATAATGCCTTTTAATTACGCTAAAACTGCATTATTATTTCATTAATCATTTTTAAGAAGATAGACTGTTATTAACAAACAGAAAATTATTCTGAAGTTCAAATGCTTGTACTTTCACGAAGCATGTTGTTGCCCTTGAAGGTATCCAACTGTAAAACCTAGATTGAATGAATGAATCAATCAATGAACTATGAATCAATCAACTAATGAATGAATCAATCAATTCATACATAAATGAATCAATGAATCTGTGTATGAATGAATCAATGAGTGGAATGGATGAAGGGATGATGGATGAATCGATGGATGATTAATTTATTGATTGATTCATTCATTCATTTATTGAATGTACTGAGAGAGGAAGAATTATCAATTAAATTATAGGCGTACACGATGATAAACTCGCCCTTGCAAGGGCTCTTGTAACTCCTGCATGGCTCAGTGCGGTTTGTCTTTGCCGTCCACCCACAAAGAATGAGAAACAACTCGAATATTCGACAAGCCGACTCTGAGACACTCCGCGAGATGGGAGAGCTTTGCATACTGACTATAGCGCCAGGCGTTCGATAGCAATACATAATTTCTATTTTTCGTAACCGGTCGTGCACGACTCTAGTCTAATGCTTACTACCTTTCTTTTCCCCTCGATTTTACTCTTTACTTCATTTTTACTGTCCTCTTATTTTATTTTGTGTTTTTTATTTGTTACTCCCAGTTTTTACTACAACCCTTAATTTCTTTCTTTCTTTCTTTCTTTCTTTAGTTCTTTCTTTCGTTGTTTCTTTCTTTCTTTCTCTCTTTCTTTCTTTCTTCCTTTCTTTCGTTCTTCTTTCTTCCTTTGTTTGTTTGTCTCTCTATTTATTTATGTTTTCTCGCCTTTCTTTCTTTCTTCCTTTCTTTTTTCCTTTCTTTCTCCATTTCTTCTTTCTTTCTTCCTTCCTTTGTTTCTCTCTCTCTTTATTTATTTATCTATGTTTTCTCTCCTTTCTTCCTTTCTTTCTTTTTTCCTTTCTTTCTTTCGTTTTTCCTTTCTTTCTTCTTTTCTTCATTCTTCCTTCCTTTGTTTGTTTGTTTGTTTCTCTCTCTCTTTATTTATTTATCTATGTTTTCTCTCCTTTCTTTCTTTTTTCCTTTCTTTCTTTCTTTCTTTCTTTTTTCCTTTCTTTCTTCATTTCTTCAGTCTTCCTTCCTTTGTTTGTTTGTTTCTCTCTCTCTTTATTTATTTATGGTTTTTCTCCTTTCTTCTTCCTTTCGTTCTTCCATTCTTTTTTTCCTTTCTTTCTTCATTTCTTCAGTCTTCCTTCCTTTGTTTGTTTGTTTCTCTCTCTCTTTATTTATTTATTTATTTATGGTTTTTCTCCTTTCTTCTTCCTTTCGTTCTTCCATTCTTTTTTTCCTTTCTTTCTTTTTTCCTTTCTTTTTCCTTTCTTTCCTCATTTATTATTTCTTCATTCCTTCGTTTGTTTGTTTGTTTCTCTCTCTCTCTCTTTGTTTTGTTTATTTATTTACTAGCTGTACCCGTGCGCTCCGCTGCACTTATTAGAAATAAATATAAAGTAATTACATAATTAAAATAGAACGTTGGGACCAGGGAACATTCGTGTTTGATAGAAGAATAAATCGTTTAATATGCTACTTAATTTAAATTCTATTTAAATAATTAAAATGTTATCATTTTGGTTCAGAGACCACTCATTTGGTGCAAAGATAATTCATTTAACATTTTTCTAAATTAGTCTTGAATGCATCCTTTAATAAATCACTCCAAATTAATAGAGTTGATTGTGTACGAAGATCATTTTTATGTTAACCTTACTGTGCATTTTTTTTGCTAAGTTTATTTTATTCACGCCTTAATATCTGTGGTCATGTCGCGTGTTTAGAATGTGTGGATATATCAGCAGGCCGTTTTTGAACAACGACACTAATCTGAAGCGGCGGTGGAAATGTGTTGTATTGTTATTTTAAAACTCTTGTATATCCTTAAATATCAGTCCTATCAAAATTTTGCCTGGAGTAAAACTTATCGCAAATCATTTTTAAAGAAACTTTAGTTATGTAACATTTTTCACAAAAATCAATAATAAGCGAGATATTTCGGTTTATTTAATTCAGGTCCCCTTATAACCCCCTTTTAAATAAAGTATTTTCAATGCCATGTAGCCTAAAATCTACGATACAACGAACTTAATTTATATTCCAATTTTCATAGAAATCCGTTAAGCCATTATGGCGTGAAAAGATAACAAACATCCAGACAGACAGACAGACTTAAATATCAGTCCTATCAAAATTTTACTTGGAATAAAACTTATCGGAAATCATTTTTAAAGAAACGTTTGTTATGTAACATTTTTCACAAAAATCAATAATAAGCGAGATATTTCGGTTTATTTAATTCAGGCCCCCTTATAACGCCCCTTTTAAATAAAGTACTTTGAATGCCATATAGCCTAAAATCTAAGTTACAACGAACTTAATTTATGTTCCAATTTTCATCGAAATCCGTTCAGCCATTATCGCGTGAAAAGGTAACAAACATCCAGACAGACAGACATACAAACAAAAATTAAAAAAAAAAAAAAGCGATTTTCGGTTTCAGGATGATTAATTATACATGTTAACACCAATTATTTTGGAAAATCGAAAATTACCAGAAAAATTTCGCTTACAGATTTATTATTAGTATAGATTTATTTATTTATTTATTTATTTATTTATTTATTTATTTATTTATTTATGTTTTCTCTCCTTTCTTTCTTTCTTTCTTTCTTTCTTTCTTTCTTTCTTTCTTTCTTTCTTTCTTTCTTTCTTTCTTTCTTTCTTTCTTTCTTTCTGTCTCTGTGACGTTGATAGTGATTGTAGAACCTATTCCTAATCCATATCTGTATTTTTCAATACCTAATGCATTTTTAGAAAGACACATGGTGGAACTCTTATACCTTTGGTCATCATTCATGATGGTGAGTGTTAATTATCACGAAAACGAAATTGATAACTGACAGAACTAACCGTTTCCAAGGTGAAATTTATAACTCGATACTTAATGCAATATAATAAAAGAAAACTATGCTATTTGTCTTGCGCATCGTCTCTACCTCCAGAACTCCGTCGATATAAATATTGTCTGTTCTCACCGAATGAGAGCCCAGCACATGAATCCTTCTCTCTTTACATTGCCTGACCGCAAGCAATCTGCTGTGGCAACGCTGCATTCGATTGTTGATTGTTAGACTGATCGATAGTTTGATTGTCGGCCGCTACTTCATTACCAATATTGCAGATTGAAAAGTACCCCGTGGTGATGGCTATTCTCTCATACTGCCCCATCACAACAGAGTCCTGGGAATGGCTGAGAAAAACAACTAAATTTAATGTAATGCTGTGGTGTAGGTGCTGTTATTATTATTTTAACACTAACACTGCTTTACAGTATTATTTACATTTACTTTAATTTTAATTAATTGGTTTTATGATTAATTTTCTAATTGAATTATTTTTGTGTCATTGCTTACATGATCAGAAAATTTACCTTGTTTATCTTTCATCGCTGGGTATTTCCGATTTTTATCCGGTCTTGTTTACTGCAGTTTTATTGAACTGAATTTAAAAAATCTAAGTTCCGACCTTATTTATTAGACCTACAGTATGTCTTTATTGCCGTTTTATGTACTCACGTTTCTCCGCAATGTGCAGTAAAGTGTAATATTAATAATAATAATAATAATAAGGTTCACTCGATTGAGTATTTGTGTTTGAAATTGTTCACTCTTTGCTGTATTCAGATAGTGTTTTTTTCCTGTTCTTGCACTTCAGGAGATGATATCTGTCACATTTGTCGTTGCACAAACTACATACACAGTTCTCCTCTGGGCTATGGAATCTCGTCGTTGCACAAATCTTGTGGTGGAATCCATGGATCGCGTATCTGGTGATTGTATGTCTCTGCTGTTGGTTTTCTTTGGTCCAGTTTCTTTCTATCATTGCTTCGACTCCATAGAATTCCATAATGTAATATGTAATATAATATGTAATATTATTACATGGTAAATCTTCTTGCCTATTCTTTCTCGCTCTTTTCTGTAATGTTCTAGTCATGTAACTTAACTGCAGATGACTAATACTTCCTGAAAGTCTGTTTTATAGTAGCCACGAGAAAAGAGATTTTATCATTGTTCCAAGACCATAAAAATGATGTGGTCACTGGATTGAAAAATAGGTGTTATTACTGTTGGTGGTGGTACTGCTACTACTACTACTACTACTACTACTACTATTACTACTACTACAATGCTGCTATTACTACTACTACTGCTGCTATTATTACTACTACTACTATTACTACTACTGCTACTACTATTACTACTACTATTACTACTACTATTACTACTACTACTGCTACTACTACTATTATTACTACTACTATTATTACTGCTACTGCTACTATTACTACTACTACTACTGCTATTACTACTACTGCTATTACTACTACTGCTACTATTACTGCTCCTATTACTACTACTACTACTACTATTACTACTACTACTATTACTACTACTACTACTGCTGCTACTATTACTACTACTACTGCTGCTACTACTAGTACTGCTGCTACTACTACTACTACTACTACTACTACTATTACTGCTGCTGCTACTACTACTATTACTACTACTACTATTATTACTACTACTGTTGCTACTACTACTATTACTTCTACTACTATTACTGCTACTACTACTACTACTACTACTGCTACTACTACTATTACTACTACTACTATCACTACTACTATCACTAGTACTACTACTACTATTGCTACTACTACT
The DNA here is from genome assembly GCF_040183065.1 of Periplaneta americana. Lineage (NCBI taxonomy): Eukaryota > Metazoa > Arthropoda > Insecta > Blattodea > Blattidae > Periplaneta > Periplaneta americana. The sequence goes on from NC_091124.1 coordinate 176,455,117, forward strand.
ACTACTACTACTACTACTATTACTACTACTACTATTATTACTACTACTACTACTATTACTACTACTACTACCAGGGCCGCCGATAGAATTTATGGGCCCCTATGCAATACGGTACTCGGACCCCTGTTGAAAAAAGTAACAATTACAAGTTACCAGTTATTCTAACCATAATAATTATTTCCAAAATAAATAAAAGATAACCCCATACACAGATACGAACTTAATATACACTTTTATTACGTTGAAAACTTTTAGCAAAACTTCACATTAGCACAATATATTATATTCATAAAACGTTATTCTTAAACACCTGAATTTTCTAACTTGCAGTCCAACATCAACAAACAACTCTCCTCGACTTCATTGATGCAAAATCATAAATTTATGTCATCACAATTTAAAGACCTAGTAAGATCGCTCTTCAGACTAAGAAGCCAAGGTTACTCAGTCGTTCTTGACGCATTGTTTATCTGAATACATTTTTTATTTCCTTCATTTTGCTGAAGGATCTTTCAGGATCAGCAACTGTCACAGGAATTGTATAGAATATTCTAATGATTATACAAATATTTGGAAATAAAATATCCAGTTTTAATTCCGTCAGACTATTTAGGAGATTCTTAGGTTTCAGTGGGGTTGGCTCTAAATTAGAGGCATGAATTGATTTTAAATATTTCGGCTCATCACTGATCTCTTTATTAATATCTTCATAATATTTTTCACGCAGTCTAGCACCCATATTACTATCTTCCAATTTTTTCTGTCTCTCCTTGTGCTTCTCAACTCCCAACTTATGCCTGTACTTGTCCATTGTGCAGTTAAACTATAACCGGTAACACTAATGAACAGAATTTAGCCTACTAGACAAACGACAACGAAAAGACGAAAGTTTCGACACGAAACATACAATGTACTGAAAAAGAAACATATCCTGCGACTTCGGTTTGAGAGAGTCCACTAGCATATTGCGGTGGGCCAGCGAGGAGTTGGTAGTTAAGAAGGCCAAGCCAATAAATAATTGAACGTGTTCAGTACAAGCGACGGGAACATACTCGTAGTTCAGGCAAATGCCGGGGCCTGAATTGTCGTGTCGGTGAACGTTAAAGCGGGAAACCGATATTCTATTATATAAAAGTCAAATATTTACATATGAAGTGATAATTTGTGTTAATTCTACTATTGCTGAGTTAATATGTCAAATTTATGTAACAAATGTTCTTACAAAATTTTATAGTCCCGTATGTATCTACGAATAATTATTCGTGATAATAAAAAATAATCAGACTCACTTAATCTGACTGTCCCTTATTGCTCACGAGCCCATATGCACTCGCCCCCTTTGCCCCCCCCCCTTGTCGGCGGCCCCTACTACTACTACTACTACTACTACTACTACTACTACTACTGTTTAAAAGAATAATGGCGCTGCAAACTGATCTGATAGGAATAAAAAAATTGTAGATACAGGTGTAGGATAGCCTACCCAGCGAATAGGGATTATAAAGAATGGACACTGAGCGAATTTTCCTGTGTTTTGTTTCTCTGTGCGCCAGCGGCTAGTTCCACTTTCAAGCGCTAGAGGTAGTGTAATCGAGCATACGCTAAGATAATAATTGAGAATAGAGTTAAGGCACAGGATCCAAAAATCGCCTACCTTATTGCATAATCCAGTAACGCTTTGCTTCGAATAAATTCAAGCCAACAGCTTTTCCTTATTTCTCAGTGACAAACTAGTTGTAATAATAATATTTTATATTTCAGATATAATACATTATATTATAAAATTAAGTATCGAATTCGTTTAATATTTGTATATAATATAATATAGGTATATGGTTTTACTTTTCATAAGAGTTTTGTTTTTCCATTTTCAGCGCTATCAAATCATTACATATTTTAATTGTTGTTGGGGTCAACGTCTCAACACTCATTATAAAGGAACTCTAGAGTCTAGACATTGCAGTTAATGAAGGATTTATTATTCTATGGATCCAATTTATTTTACTTGAGTACATAATGTACCTAGATGTATTAATTATGTGTGTTATATTTCCGCTGTGTCAACTGCTAGCTGGTGTGATGTCAGCGCCAACTCTAGGGAGAAAGCAGAATCTGACGCTTAGCTGGCTTGAAGGTCATTGAAATCAGTCCGGCTACATCAAAGGTACCGACGCGAAGTGTCCATTCTTTATAATCCCTATTCGCTGGCCTACCCATTTATTTGCATTTTAAGAGCACTCCTTCAGAAGAAACATTATTTATCCCCACTAACAATTAAAACTTTCGTGACTCGTGGTTACAATCTAGAATGATTAAGCTTCAAATGTCATAGTAAAACATTTAAAAATTTAGGCTTATTAAGAGATGATTCTTTGTATTGTGAGTATAGATTTTCCACATATTGACATGGTTTTTATTTGTTGCCACATTATATTCCAGTTGTTGGTACCGGGTAATATAATATTAACTATAGGAGAGACTCTCCTAATTCCGCAATATGAAGAAGTAAATCTATCATATTTCTATCAAAATGTTTATTGAAACCTTTCATTACCAAATGAAATAAAGAGACCTATTACGAGGGGGATCCAGGAAATAACGACCGTTCGCGCATACCCGCCGCGCAGCTGACTCCCCTTCCTTGTTTGAAGGTCAGCTGGCTTCCTTAACATGTGTTCTCATAATGTTGTGAGTACTGGTTGCAACAAGTCGCCATTGTGCATTTTGTGTTACTTCAAAATGAACGACGTGATTGATAATCCCGCCGACTGTGAGGTGAGGAGTGTGATTCGATTTTTGAATGCCCGACATTTGAAACCTGCAGAAATTTACCGGCAATTGAAAGAAGTGTATGGTGATACTGTAATGAATGAAAGAAATGTGAGAAAATGGTGCGAAATGTTCAACAATGGGCGAACAAATGTCCACGATGAAACTCTACCCGGACGCCCATCACTCATCACAGAAGACCTGAAGACTAAAGTGAACGACAGAATCTTGCAAGACAGGCGCACATCACTCGACGAATTGCATATTGCCTTTCCTGACATTTCTCGTTCTTTGCTTGGTGAAATTGTGTCGCAACATCTTGGCTACCACAAAATCTGTGCACGATGGGTTCCACAGCAACTGAGTGACCAACACAAAACTCAGAGAATGGCCTCAGCATTGACATTCTTGATACGATATCACACAGATGGAGACGCCTTTCTTGATCAAATTGTGACTGGTGATGAGACCTGGGTGTATCACAACACCCCAGAGACCAAGCGCCAATCACGTCAATGGCATCATCCCTCATCACCCAAGAAACCGAGAAAATTCAAACAGACTCTCTCAACACAAAAAATCATGGCTACTGTCTTTTGGGATCGCAAAGGTGTTCTTTTGCTGGATTTCATGCCAAAAGGCACTACGATCAATGCAAATCGTTATTGTGAGACTTTACGAAAACTACGGCGAGCCATCCAAAACAAGAGGCGAGGAATGCTTTCGAGAGGAGTTGTGCTTCTTCACGACAACGCCCGCCCGCACACTGCTGCTTCAACTCGAGAATTGCTGGATCAGTTCGGTTGGGAAATCTTTGATCATCCGCCCTATAGTACAGACCTTGGTCCTAGCGATTTTCACCTTTTCACTAAGCTGAAAGACTTTCTGGGTGGTATGCGTTTTGGAAGTGATGAAGAGTTGAAGAAGACAGTGAACACCTGGCTTAATGAACTGGCGGCAGAGGAGTATAACACGAGAATTCTAAAGCTAGTGAACAGATACGACAAATGTTTAAATGTAGGTGGTGATTATGTAGAGAAGTAAAGGAAGCTTCAGTTATTTAACAGACTTTGTTTTTTGAAATAAATATTTTTTTTAATTATTACAACAAAACGGTCGTTATTTCCTGGATCCCCCTCTTAAAATGCAAATATATTTGTTTGTATGTATGTATGTATGTATGTATGTATGTATGTATGTATGTATGTATGTATGTATGTATGTATGTATGTATTTATTCACACTGCAAATGGGTATATACCCGGTGGAAACTAATTACACTCAATAGTGACAACAATAAACACAACTAATAAAAATAATAACAACAAGAAACATCCTAAATTAAATGAAGCATGATCACTTAAAATAACATTTAAAGTAAATCTAATTTGTATCTTAATCCTAAGTTCGAACTAAGACCCACGAGTGTGACAGGTTCATACCTGCACAAGTACCTTTCGGCACTACACTTATTTCGATGTTAACTCACTCACTGCACTGATTCTATCCCGATTTCACTAACACTTCTAACCATTTCACGTTCAAATACTTTGCACAGCCACTTCACTGACACAAACACACTTCACTTACACAATAGACTTCACTGACATTACACACTTCACTGACACAACACACTTCCTCACTGATAGAACACTTCAAATAACAAGATATCAATTACACCCTTTAATTAGTGTGTATAATATACTACCGTCTATTAGTAAAGACCTTACGCCTATTTATAATACATTTTTGGTTATTGGTAAAGCCTTTAGCAAGTCTGCAGGTAAAGCATTCCAGTCTCTGATAGTACGATTGAGAAAAGAAAACTTTCCAGTGTACGTCCTCTGTCTTCTTTCCCTCAATTTATATGTGCGGTCGTTGTACGTACATTACAGTTGAAAAAGAACAACTCGAGTAATTCCGCAACAGAGCGGAAAAATCCGCAATAGGACTTGGCTAATTCCTTAGTAGTAAATAATTATGAAATACATTATGAAAGTAACATGAAAGGAACAATTTAATTAAAACAATGCTCACTTTCTTCACAGCTGTGTAGCAAAACACGAAAAACAGCCAACTTTCGACCAATATCTTTGGTTTTTTTCTATAGCACTGCAGAGGACATGCCTCCTGTTGACAACCTCTCAAAACTTACGTTCACGCTATTGTAAAGCCGCAGTAAAATCATATATGCACTACTGCGGAATTACCCGTACTGCGGAATTAGCTGAGTTTCCCCTATATTATTTCTCATGGAAACTGGCTTCATGCATTTTAAATCAAAATAAATTTAAGTCTCATTTAATCAGAAAGATGTCATCTTCAATGACTTCTGTAGCACAACATTCATAGCAAACAGATAGAACAATGCCAGATGCATCTGAAATCATGAATCTGATACAAATGTTGAAAGCATCTGCAATGAAAGTGTGTGATCCCAAAACTCGCTCAGTCCATTTGGCCATCTTTATGATTTATACATAAATATGATTATGTTTGAGACCTCTGTCACCACATTTTAAGTTTATTTTCTTCCAAATCACCACCAATCCTTGTCAAAAAGCTTGTGTTATTGTGCATGTCACTTGAAAATTCGCTCAGTCCTTTAATAGAAATGGACTTAACACTCTTCAATTGAATATCTTTATGAAACTGCTCCATTAATAGAAAAATACTTGTATATGCTTTTGAAATTGTACCATCTAACCTTTTCACTACCGAAAATTTCATTGAATCTATCAGTCTCAATTTAGTGTCATAAGAAGAGACCGTTATTACTTTTTGATATTTTATTTTTATTTTTTTCCTACATACATACATACATACACACATACATACATACATACATACATACATACATACATATACATATATACACACACACAGGGTGTTTCCGAGGTGGTGTTACAAACTTTCAGGGATGATGGCGAAAGGCACATGTATCAATTTGAGATAAGGAACCCTGGTCCGGAAACGATCGAGTCGAAAGTTACAAACAAAAATAGTTGTGTGGAAATGACGTAATTTTATTCCTCTGTACACCTTATTTATGTATATTTATCTGTACATCTTACACATACTGTATTCATCTGACGTTGTTTACGTTGTCTACCTACAGTATTCCATTCATTGCGCTGTCTGAGGGGTGGGGACAGGAAACTACACTAAAGCAATGCAGATAGCGTAATGTGTAACGGACATGTTCGGTCCTGATATGCACGTCTGTAGACAGCAGTGTATGTGTGCAAGTTGCAGTGTCCAGTCGATCAGTCCTAGTGAAATGGAGGAGAGCGGAATAAGCAGACCTGATTTTCGAATATGGATGAGCCAATGGGAACCGTAGACAAGCTCTCAGATTGTATCGGGACAAGTACCCACGTAGGAGACATCCGGCCCATACCATCTTTCCACGACTGTTCCAAAAGTTAAGGGAAGGAGGGCCGTGTTGCCAAATTACAATTCCATTTCCACACAACTATTTTTGCTTATAACTTTAGACTCGGTCATTTCCGGACCAGGGTTCCTTATCTCAAATTGATACATGTGCCCTTCGCCATCATCCCTGAAAGTTTGTAACACCACCTCGGAAACATCCTGTATATATATATATATATATATATATATATATATATATATATATATATATATATAGTGGTAAGCACGACAGATTATTAACTTACAGGATGAATTAGTTTTACTATTAATAACGATAGGATGGGGGCATGGTAATACATGAAAGACATATTCGTTCTTGACCTGATTTTCAGTTAGACTTAAACTATGCTCTCAGATCGTCCTCGGAGACACAAACACTTGCAATTTGTAACACTCTCAGGAGTACTAGTTACAGCGTCAGGGTGTCTTCTAAGGAACGAGAAATACCACTTCTTGTTTGTTAACATATTAACTTTGAAGGAATTGGGTTAATTCTTTCTCCACGGAATGCTCGAATATTAATAAGAGGTTTTTCTTCCTTCTTGGAAATATTTTTATGCACATTCAAGGATCGAGTTTTTGAAAAGTGTTACTCAGAATTTTAAATACGTAGCTATACAGGGTGAGTAACTGCAACAAAACTCTGAGGAGTGATAGATCTTGTAATGAGGATTATTTCGTGAAACAATCCATATTCTCTGACGTGCCACTTAGGAGCTACATGACGTCGAGGAGAAGACAAGTTTTAGTGTCATTTACAGTTATGAAACTAATTATTAATTCGTTTCTTCAAGCACCCTTGCGGACAGGTTACAGAAGTTGTTCAAAGTGTCTACCCTGAACCTGATTACATTCATTACACCGTTGTAGCAGTTAATGTTGAACTCTGTCAAACATGTGAACAAAAGTCTAAGAAATTTGTTCTGTTTATAAACTCAATTGTATGAACTATATTCTTGCATTGAGGACTCCAAATTAATGTAGCATATTCCAACTTGCTTCTAAGTGATTATAAGGTAATATGATTCCGTGAAAAATTTCGAATTTCGAGCTACAAATCCCAGTTATCTGTAGGCAGAATTAAACATTGTTGTAATACGGGATTTGAAAGTTAAATTATTCCATGTTGAATTTTTCGTACACTACTTTTAACACTTAAATATAAATAACTGATTAAATGGCGATCTTACTCGTGTTAATTATGTAAGCATGCGTGGCTTACAGCTGTTTCGGTGTTACTTGACACCATCCTCAGAGCCTACTAGATCTCGGCGCTATCTAAACTTCGCTGCCTGTTGTGTGAGTTCGTTCGTGTGATGAAGAGTTGTGTCAAATAGTGTGTGTTCTGAAATTGATCTGTGTGTTGAGAATTTGATTAGGGTGTGTTTTAGTATGTCTGTATATTTCATATTGTTCTAGTGTGTACAAACTCACATGTAATAGTTGCGACAGTTTCTACATTGGACAGACAGGCAGATCATTCCAAACTCGATACAAAGAACACATTAAAGCAATAACCAGAGGACACAATACATCTACATATGCCGAACACATGACTAATGCTAACCACGCGTACAATAACATAAATACAGACATGGAAATCCTACACATACAACCCAAAAACCAAAAACTCAACACACTAGAACAATATTAAATATACATACACACTAAAACACAACCTAATCAAATTCTCAACACACAGATCAATTTCATAACACACACACTATTTGACACAACTCTTTATCACACGAACGCACCCACACAACAGGCAGCGAAGTTGAGATAGCGCCGAGATCTAGTAGGCTCTGAGGATGGTGTCATGTAACACCGAAACAGCTGTAAGCCACAAATGCTTACATAATTAACACGAGTAAGATCGCCATTTAATCAATTATTTTTGTTAAATTATTGTCAAATTCTATTATCTGTTATTCTTGAAACACATTCCAATTTTTTTTCCATTAATAGAATAATTTGTGGAAATATATTATTTTTTCTTAGAATATGTTAATACTATATATTAATTTATATTAAGCAAAAAGATATCTTCATGTAAACATGCAATTTCATTAATAGAGCTACTGGTTATTGTCAACTATTTCTGATAGGAAGGCGAGCTGAAAAGTGTTAGTGGAATTAAAGAGATAAATCAGAGTACTCAGAGAAACCCACTATAAAGTCTGCTTTGGACATGTTCTCCTCTTTAGGCCTTTGTCCGCGGTCCGGACGGATTTTTAAAAATCGAGAACTGTCCTCCTTTTCGTAACTTGTACGTCTGATATTTTGAAATTATCTGATTTAACGCTTTTTTCAAGTAATTTACCTGTAGCTGGCAGCAGCGTCGATGGAATATACTCTTTGCCAACGATCATAACTCTATTTGCTTATAAAGTAATATTAAATTAACATTTTATGCGGTCTTTTTTTATGTATTTTTATAATTATAGTTCCCTTGTCTTTCATGTAGTTAACTGTAAAATCATTTTATATTATTAAGTTTTATCATAAGTACTGTATACTGTAATAAAATATATATTGACATAATTTTAAGTATAATATAGGCCTAAGCCTAAATCTAAATAGATATTTTCTGTCCTCTTTAGTAATTATACAGGGACATCATTTCATTTTTACTTCAGTTTTTATTGTGCCTGAGTTTTTGAATGTGCTTCACTCCCACCCCTTCTATTAATGAAGTTCAACCGTCCTCCACACAGATCAAAGACCGCATATAGTCATAGTAGCCATAGGTCATAGTAAACAGTACGTCCCAAAAATATGTTCGCATTTTCCAGTGACGAAAGGGCTTTCAATATTGAATCATTTTCGCATAGGTAGGCCTACTGTCGTCCATTTGCCTACGTCACATCCGGTTTCCCCCACCTGCTTATATACGTCTCTCTTTAAAGACTAGTGGCTGGGTTGTCTTAGCTCCTTTCTAAGAACATTAATTTTTGTTAGGAATTGGACGTCTACGTAATATTATATCCATACAACTGCTTAAAATAACTTAAATAAAAGGGCCTAGTTAAGTAATTAACTGTCACGTGATCCCCCCCACCCTTTCTACGACCCTGCGACATAACCACTTGGACAGACAGTAGATAGCATGTCTGAGTAATTTTATCTACGAAACTGGTAATTGGAATTGCGTAAAATAGTCTATATTGCGATAATATGCACATTAGACCTGAAGCCTGTATTGAAATGAATGGCCACCATTTTAAAAAATGTGTTTAAATATCCATATTATGATTATTTTTCAATTTAACTTCCTTCTCTATAGTGTACGCTAATGTGCTGTAGATTGTATAATATACACTGCATAATGAATACGTCCACATGGACAGCTCAGTTCGTGAGTAAAAATACTTATTGTTAATACTGTACTGTATTTTGATTAAACAAAAACCTCATGGAAATTATCAAACTAAAAAGCGTAATATTTCCTAGTAAATGGATGAACTACTTTTCTTCTCTCCTGTACCTAGTAAAGTGATTTATTTGTAGACTATATTACGCCAGTATCATCGAACTCCAGTCGTGGACGGGGGTAGTAAACTGTGTTTTCGGTTCTCAACAAAGTATAGCCAGGTTAATATTAGAAATGTTAGTAAAAATAAAATGATGTCCCTATAGTTCTCTTAACTATCATACGTAGCTAACTGTAAAATCATTATTATCAATTTTACCATAATTATTTTGTAATATTAACATACTTTTAAGTATGATATAAGCCTAAATCTGTACTGTAAATATTTTGTAATAAAATAGATATTGACGTAATTTGTAGCATAATATAGGTCTAGTATTCGAAAGATATTGGAGGAAAAATGGGAGCATAAGGGTACAGTACATAAGGTATTTATAGATTTCAAAAAGGCATATGACTCGGTTAAGAGAGAAGTTTTATATTATACTTTTATTGAATTTGGTATTCCCAAGAAACTAGTTCGATTAACTAAAATGTGTCTTAGTGACACTTACAGCAGAGTCCGTATAGGCCAGTTTCTATCTGTTGCTTTTTCAATTCACTGCGGGCTAAAGCAAGGAGATGCACTATCATATTTACTTTTTAACTTCTCTCTAGAGTATGCCATTAGGAAAGTTCAAGATAATACAGAGGGTTTAGAATTGAACGGGTTACATCAGCTTCTTGTCTATGCGGATGACGTGAATATGTTTGGAGAAAATCCACAAACGATTAGGGTAAACACGAAAATTCTACTTGAAACAAGTAAAGCGATAGGGTTGGAAGTAAATTCCGAAAAGACTAAGTATATGATTATATCTTGTGATCAGAATATTGTACGAAATGTAACAATGAAAATTGGAGATTTATCCTTCGAAGAGGTGGAAAAATTCAAATATTTTGGAGCAACAGTAACAAATATAAATGACGCTCGGGAGGAAATTAAACGGAGAATAAATGTGGGGAAATGCCTGTTATTATTCGGTTGAGAAGCTTTTGTCTTCTAGTCTGCCGTCAAAAAATCTTAAAATTAGAATTTATGAAACAGTTATATTACCGGTTGTTCTATACGGATGTGAAACTTGGACTCTCAATTTGAGAGAGAAACAGAGGTTAAGGGTGTTTGAGAATAAGGTTCTTAGGAAAATATTTGGGGCTAAGCGGGATGAAGTTACAGGAGAATGGAGAAAGTTACACAACGCAGAACTGCACGCATTGTATTCTTCACCTGACATAAGTAGGATTATTAAATCCAGACGTTTGAGATGGGCAGAGCATGTGTACGAATCCAGAAATGCATATAGAGTGTTAGTTAGAAAGCCGAAGGGAAAATACCTTTGGGGAGGCCGAGACGTAGATGGGAGAATAATATTAAAATGGATTTGAGGGAGGTGGGAAATGATGGTAGGGACTGGATTAACCTTGCTCAGGATAGGGACCGATGGCGGGCTTATGTGAGGGCGGCAATGAACCTCCGGGTTCCTTAAAAGCCATTTGTAAGTAAGTAAGTAAGTAAGTAATATAGGTCTAGTCCTAAATCTAAGTACATATTTTCTGTCCTCTTTTTTTGAATAATGTCCTCCATTTGAAGCTTTGTGTCCTCTTTTCTATCGATGTGAATCTGGTCACCCTAATCACGAGCAGTCCGGAGTTCGAACCCGGGGCGCTTGTATGGAAGATCAGCATGTTAGAGCTGAACCACAGGTGCAACCTTCCCATTCAAGACTAGTTCTGCTAAGACACTCCGAATATAGTAGTATGTTCTAAAATTATGGATTCTGTGTTTTTGTAACTCTCACAGTACGGGAGACCGATTCTAGTGGAAGAGATAAATTACGGGCTGTAGAAGTTGGAGAAACATCTAGGGTCTACTCATACTTTTAGTTCTTACCACAGAACGCATCTATATCTTTTTTGAGTTCGAAAATTGTAAATTATAGGTTATCTTTGAAGAGAGCGAAATGTTATTAAGAACGCTGGAGGGTCGTTTGTTATCGGCTAACAAGATTGCAATCAATAACTTTCTTCCTCGTATATATAGTATGAAACGGGGAAAAATAAAATCCAGCGAAGTAGAACTGTGCAAACCTTTTCTTCTGATTACACAGGAATCACGTTTCTAGAGAGCGCTGAATAATATGGATTGCGAATGGAGAGTAGAGGAAATTGATGCGCCCGTACGCCACCAATATGCTAATCTACAATTTTGACATTGGTTAGAAACGGCCGAAAAATTTTGTCTAGAGCGCTTTGTCAGAACAGGGATTTTTATGTGCCTAATATCCGATACAGGACTTCTAGCTTTATTTTTCTCTAGATGGAAGCGATGCTAAAGATTTTATCATCTTCAAAATCCATTGTTTTCAGTTAGGTTTGGACCCACGGCCCTCAGATCTAATGGCGTACATTCTAACCACTAGACCAGCGATGTCAAGGTCAAGAGCACGTAGACGGTTCTACGTGCGATCAAGTGCTCACTGGTTGCAATGAATCTATTCTGCAGGCAGCAGCAGAGAATAAGAAGGGGTGAGCAAAGTGAAGTCTATTGGCCTGTCACTGCAAGATGAATGAAACTATTTTTAAATAATATATAACGTGTTACATTCATTCAAGACAACAACAAATCAGAACAAGTTTTGTAGAGTGTACCTCTCTACTAAATACATTTTCTTCGTTTTTATTTGGTTATTTAACGATGCTGCTTCAACTACTCGGTTACTTAGTGTAGATGGGATTGGTGATAGCGAGATAATATTTGGCGAGATGAAGTCGAGGATTCGTCATAGATTATCTGACATTCGCATTACGGCTGGAAATAAGCTCGGAAAAAACCCAACCAGGATATCAATCCAAAATAACTCCGGATTGGCAGGCGAGCGCTTCATCCGCCCGACTGAGCTACATCGGTGGTTCGTTGTTTTTTTAGATATACTCGTATTTGTAGGTAATAATGTTGTGTTAATTTCTATAGATATAAAATCGCGTCGTGCAATTTATTAAAAAAAAAAAACAAGATGACCTTATCTCGTGCAAATTAACCCTCTATTGACCCGTGTGACCTGGGAGTCATATCCGGTAATCTGTTTTTTTTAACTAGAGAGGAGATGTTTTTTCTATTGTTAACCAATGTGACTTCAAAGCTACAGTATGTCTGCTCATTTCTACATTTTTAAATGTTCTCTGAAGTTCATATTTTGCCCACTAAATGTCAATATTTATTTCAACAATGGTTGAGCAATGATATGTGGAAATCACAAAATATTTCATGTGAAATAAAAATCAATAAAACATTAAATTTTATCATTATATGCTGATCAGATTAGTATCAACTAATATAAAGGCTTCAAAATATTTTCTGACTTCAGGAAATAATTTGGGCTATAGTGGGATAAAGTGTGTGTTTATAGGTAAGTATCCCTTCGACAGACTTACCAAATTCTTATTTTCTCTTGCCATTCATTTACTATTGTAATTGTATTGTATTTATTAGCATTCCATGCTATTCATACATTGCTTCACAGCTAGAATATGGTACAAGTCAAAAAACTTAATATAATTATAAAGTCTTAATTTATAGTCACAGTCTAGATGAAATATATACAGACGAGATTTAGTAGTAGTATTTAGTAGTATTTATTTATTTAACCTGGTAGAGATAAGGCCGTCAGGCCTTCTCTGCCCCTCTACCAGGAGATTCCAACTACAATATCAACAATAAAATTACAATTAGTATTAAATTTACAATTACAATTACAAACAATATTACAATTAGTATTAAATTTACAATTACAATAAAATCAAAGTACGAAAAGATTACCTGAATAATTAAAGCTAGATAATTTATCATAGAGAAACAAAGAATATTTTATATTTACTGAATTACAAATTAAATCTAGAATAACAAAATTGTATAGTGATGAAATTACTGAATATTGAAATATTTTGTGATAGATTAAAGAAACTATTTACAAGTAATCAATTACTGACCAAGTGCCTAGTAAGTTTTCGTTTGAATTCAATTTGATTTCGACAGTCCCTGATGCTAGCAGGTAGCGAATTCCAGAGTCTTGACAGGGCTATTGTGAAAGAAGATGAGTATCAGGAGGTGCGATGGGATGGTATTGTTAGTATTGTTTCATGACGAGAGCGTGTGTTCAGATTATGGTGGGAAGAAAGGTAAGTGAAGCGAGACGACAGGTACGAAGGAATAGAAGAGTTCAAGATTTCGAAGAGAAAGAGAAGTGAATGTAAATTTCTTTTCTTATCTAGTTTAAGCCAACCTATTGCTTCCAGGGATGGCGTAATATGATCATATTTACGAACATTGCTTACAAAACGTACACACAAATTATGAGCACGTTGAAGTTTCATTTTGTTGTCGCTGGAGAGGTCAGTCAGTAAAATGTCCGCATAATCGAAATAGGGAAATGCAAGTGTCTGCACAAGGGACTTTTTTAAGCAAGAGGGGAGATAACATTTATCCTTTTTAGCACATGGATAATAGAATATACTTTTCTGCAGGTTTCTGTGATTTACAATATAGTCTACTAGTACAACACAAAGTTTTAGTATCAATTTCATGAAGTGTTATTGAATGTCATGAATTCACCTACAGAATAGAAGGCGTGAGAAATTAGGTACTTCTTTAATTTGGCCCTAAATAATCGTATGTTTTGAGTTTCATTTTTTATATCGATAGGGAGGTTATTAAAAATGTGTACTGCCATATAACGCACTCCTTTTTGATAGCACGATAGACTTGCCGATGGAGTATGAAAGTAATTTTTTGACGTGTATTTATGCTATGAATTGTTGAATTAGCTACAAAGTTTTCACGATTACATAAGATGAAGATTATTAATGAAAAGATATACTGACAAGCCATGGGCATTATTTGTAGTTTTTTGAAAATAGTCCTACACGATTCCCTAGATTTGGCACCTACTATTATTCTAATTACTCTTTTTTGTAATAGGAATATACTGTTACTATCTGTGGAATTTCCCCAGAATATTATTCCAAAACTCATTACCGAGTGGAAGTATGCAAAGTATATTGTTTTTAAGGTAATTATATTTACTATCTTTTGCATAGATCTAATAGCAAAACAAGCTGAATTTAGTTTGGGAGTAATTTCTTTAATATGATTTTTCCAATTTAACACATTATCGATTTTTAAGCCAAGAAATTTGGTTGTTGTTGTTTCTAATAGGGATCTATTGTTAATTATTGCGCTAGAAATTTGCGAGGTTGAATTTGGACAGGAATTAAATTGAATTATGTTAGTTTTGTTACTTATTAATACTAATTTATTGACTGAGAACCAGTCACATATTTTGAAGAGAATTTCCTCTGTTGAAAATTGGCGTACATAAGTACGCAAATAAAAATGATAATGATGATGATAATAATAAAGTGGTACAGTCACTGCTATTTAAATGAGTTGAAGATCTTGTAGAGTGCGAGATAGATATGCAGACTCAAATTATTCATGCATGAATTCCTTACCAGTATAAATCATTAGCAATTGAAATGCCAGTGGGCGCTCTCATGTTAGCTGCAAGAACAAAGAAACTTGAGTGAGTCATATTTTCGCGGAATCTTGAGGTATATGATTTCGCAGGCTATTGTTTTGTCGTTAACACTAACAGAGGCACATGCACTGGAGTGTTGAGAATAACAACCGTGAAGTTCTCTGAAATACTTTCTGAAATTTAAATTTAGAAGTTAATAATAATAATAATAATAATAATAATAATAATAATAATAATAAGAGCAATATAAATCGACAGCTGAATAGTTTTACTATGCTGTATTTTACGTAGAACTAGGTATGGGTGAGATCGACTATCGACAAGTGCATATCTTAGCGTATAACTACGTGTGGATAGTGCGAGAAATTGAAGACCTCCCTCGAATAAGGGTGTAACCAATAAATCTACAGGATGTTTAAAAATAGAGGGCATAATTTCAGGTATGTATTCTCCATATGTAGACAATACAAAAGTTCATTACAACATGTGTCCGGAAATGCTTGGTTTCCGAGTTATGGCCTTCAAAACTGTGATATTCACCGGAACGTGAAGCTAGATTTACATAATACACGTCACTGTTCGTTAACAGAAAGCCATAATTTAAATCACACAGAGTTTATATACACTCATTGCTTGACGGTTGTCAGCCCACTTTGAGGTCTGTGGTTATAAAGGGAAACATTGGATCGGTGTGGGGTAGGTTTTCTGGGTAGCTCAGTTGGTAAGAGCATTGGTACGTTTAACCAAAGGTACCGGATTCGATACCCGGACCCAGAACAATTTTTTCCCTTGAAATTATTCAACTATATCAATGGTTCTTTTGTACAGTTGTGAAACTTGAAATGTCACTTTCAGAGGAATAGAGGTTAAGGGTGTTCGAGAATAAGGTGCTTAGGAACATATTTGGGACTAAGAGGGGTGAAGTTACAGGAGAATGGAGAAAGTTACAGAACTGCATCCATTTTATTCTTCACCTGACATAATTAGGAACATTAAATCCAGAGGGTTGAGATTGGCAGGGCATGTTGCACGTATGGGCGAATCCAGATATGCATTTAGAGTGTTAGTTGGGAGGCCGGAGGGAAAAAGACCTTTGGGGAGGCCGAGACGTAGATGGGAGAATAATATTAAAATGGATTTGAGGGAGGTGGGATATGATGGTAGGGACTGGATTAACCTTGCTCAGGATAGGGACCGATGGCGGGCTTATGTAAGGGCGACAATGAACCTCCGGGTTTCTTAAAAGCCATAAGTAAATATGGAGGAACACTTCAACTCCCTCCTGTATTGACTTACGTCAGGGATGTCAAGGTCAGAGCACGTGAAAGACTCTTACGTGCTACCAAACTCGCACGAGTTCCAATGAATCTATTCCGCAGCAGTAGCTGTGAACAAGAAGGGGTGAGCAAAATGAACTCTATTGGCCTACCACTGCAAGATGAATTAAACTCCTCTTCAGTAATAGATAATGTGTTACACTTATACAGGGACATCATTTTATTTTTACTTCAATTTTTATTGTACCTGAGTTTTTGAATGTACTTCACTCCCACCCCTTCTACGAATGAAGTTCAACAGTCTTCCACACAGATCCAAGTCATAGTAGCCTTACCGTCACAGTACGTTCCAAAAATATGTTCACGTTTTCCAATGACGAAAGAGCTTTCAATATTCCATCATTTTCGCACAGGTACTGTCGTCCATTTGCCTACGTCGCATTCCGGTTTTCCCCACCAGCTTCTATTCGCCTCTCTGTAAAGGCTAGTGACTGGGCTGTCTTAGCTCTTTTCTGAAAACATTAATTTCTGTTAGGAATTGGAACACTACGTGATATTATACAACTGTTTAAAATAACTTAAATAAAAGGGCCTCGTTAAGTAATTAACTGTCACGTGATTTCCCTCCTTTCTACGATCCTGCGACATAATCACTTGGACGGACAGTAGATAGAATGTATGAGTAATTTTATCTTTTCGGATCGAGCAGAAGTGAAGATTGAATTTACAGTACTCTTTTACAGATTAGGTACAGAATTATTTCAACATGAGTTAGGCCTACTAGTACGAAGGACGAAACTAGTAATTGGAATTAGATACATTAATCGAAATGAACCGCCACCATTTTGAAAAAGTGTTTAAATATCCATATTATGATTATTTTTCAATTTAACTTCATTCTCTATAGTGTACGCTAATGTGCTATAGACACTCTAATATACACTGCATAATGAATACGTCCGTATGAACAGCTCAGTTCGTGAGTAAAAACACTCATTTGTAATACAGTACTGTATTTTGATTAAACAAAAACCCAATGAAAATTATCAAACTCAAAAGCTTAGTTTACGTAAATGGATGAATTACTTTTCTTCCCTCCTATACCTAGTAAAGTGATTTGTTTGTATATTACGCCATCGAACTCCAGTCATGGAAGGGGTTAGCAACCGTTGATTCAAAGGTATAGGCAGGTTAATATCAGAAATGTTAGTAAAAATAAAATGATGTCCCTGTACAAGAAAACAAGAAATAAAAGTATGTTTTGCAGCATGTACCTGATTGCAATTATAAATGCAATTAATTATAATATAGTAGAATATAACAAATAATAAACATAGCTTCTCTTTACTTAAGCAGTTTTACATAATGAGGCCTATAGTTAGCCTAATTATTGTTATTAACTGTTACATAATCATGTACTATTATATGAGCATCATCACACTTCTGGAAACGAATTTAAATTCCTCACTTCTCTCGTAATTCAGAAGTGTTTTTTTTTTATTTTTGCCGACCGCAGCCTTCTTACGTCCGGTGAAGCGTTGTTTCCTGCAGCAAAATAATTTCTAATGGAAGACCTGAATTGACTAACATTCCAAGTCCATTGAAGTAAATTTTTCAGGACCGCAAAGAAATTCTATAGGCTTGCATTATGAGTATTGAAATAAATATTTGTATGATCCAAAAACACAGGCTTAGAATCGAACTGTGGTTTTGTTAATTTGGCCAGAGAAGACGATGATATTAAGTTAGTCATACAGAGAATGAAATTCATGACCGCAAAAATGCTTCTTGAAAGCAACAGCATATAAGTAGCAAATATGATTTGTTATATTGAATTATTTCAACGTTACAATTGCTTGTTTGTTAAAATATGTAGGCTATATGATAACATTATGCAATTGTGTGCTTTTGTTTTGTGTGTTTTTGGGAAATATAATTTCAATTAATGCTCGGCCATAAATGTTGTAACTAAAACCTTGTGCATCCCTCGTGCTTATCGTACGGTTCATCCTCCCCCACACGTTACCTGCACTTTTGTTTACGTTTTCACTGTGCCTAAACGAGACGCTCTACTGTATTTTAAAAATGAAGGTGAGAGGGAACTATTACTAATTGGCTGAAGAAAATGTTTGTAGTACAAAAAAGGGAGATTATTTCATCGTTAATTAGATTTGTATAACGTAAAATAAACTTCTCTTATTGCCTGTATTAACCGAATATTTAATTGAAATTCAATTCAAGAGATTAAAAATATTTATAATTTTGTTCGTTTAACGCAAAATATCGGGCAGGGCATAGTTGCGCCCCACGGTCAGATAAAATGCAGCAAATAAAGGGTCCCTGTTTTGTGGGCATAGTTGCGCCCCGTTCCCATCAGGTAGAGAAAAGGGCATGGCATAGTTGCGCCCCGATGAAATAGGTAGAGAAAAAGACACTACGGAAACTCGAGTCTCGTAATCAACCAACCTTATTGATTTCTTATTCGATTTAATATTCATTATCGATACCGTTAAAATGAACACCATGAAGTTGGCAATATTTTATTAACTGTTTTTCTACTGTTTATGCAGTGATTATCAATAGCCTACCGTTAAAATGCACACCATGAATTTGGCAGTACTTTATTAACTGACATATTCAAATTAGTGAGTGGAATATGGGGCCTTAGCAGTCTTGACATTTTATTAGTGATTTTCACACCATCTGTGGCGTATAGTGAGGTTAATTTAAAATGAATGTTAAGTTTAGTGAAAAGGGTGAAGAGTTAATAATTAATAATGGTTCTAAGTTTCAATTTTCGAAACCCTGTACCGTAGGGTTAAGATATCGATGTAGAAACAAAAAATGCAGTTCATTTATTGTGTGTGATCAATAAAAAAGTGTTACTTTAAATAGCAAAATTGATCATACGCTAGGCCTACCTGATTTCAGTGCAGCTATCACTGTAATATTTTTTCAGTAATTTATTTATTTTATGACAATCACTTTCGTGTGTACAATGCTCATCGGGGCGCAACTATGCCATGTCCATTCTGCTACCTGATTTCTTCGGGGCGCAACTATGCCATGTCCCATCTGCTACCTGATTTCTTCGGGGCGCAATTATGCTATGCCTAGGCCTTCCAATTGACCGCGGGGCGCAACTATGCCATACCGAAAATATTATGTTTTTAATTTTTTCTTTAGAGTATTATGTTCTAAAATTTTGTTTTCATAACGTGAAATAAACATAATAAGCACATTCTCTAAAATGTTCAATTGAAATGGGAATGTGGAAATATTTCTTGATCTTTTCAATTTAGTTTGAAATAAGAGTTGGCTCTGTCTTATTGTACATTTAATTAAAATTAGATTGTAGAATTTATTTTAAATTTTTAAAGATTTTGTTTAATGTGAAATGATATGAGCATTGTTCACTCTTCGTTCTATAACACAGTTTAAATAAAAAATTAAACGATATGCATCTGTATTTTTCTTACTAGTTTAAAAACAATGCACATGACAATGACCTCCCACTTTCCTATTCAAAACAAGTCAGGTGAAGAAGTTGTTCAGAACAGCACAACTTAATGTGAACTCTCTATTGATTACAGCGTTGCACGATCTCAAAATTCATATATTTTAAAATTCACATTTTTCTGCAGAACTATTCAGAATATAGAAAAATGGTATTTGACTTTTTTATTAATTTTTACTAAATAAATTATCCACGAGAATTAATGACATTTCTTACGGTTCATTCTGTATAGTATCCCAATACAGGGTGTCCGGGAAAGACCTGACGAAAAATAAATAACTATATCTCTGAAACTATTGCATTTATTGTCGTGATATTTTCGCACTTACAAAGAGAAACACAATAAGTTTTAATGTACCTCTATATGAGCACCATTTGTGACCAGGGCTATGTCCAGGCGATACTCAATCTCCTGCCACACACACATACACTAAAGCATCTCCGGTGTGATTAGGCCTATTGCTTCATAGATTCAGCCACGTAACTCACTCCTTCACAAGCTCCACAGAAAGAAATCCAGTGGGGTCATGTTCGGCGACCGTTATGGCCATGGTGTAGGTCCGCCTCTTCCAATTCAACGGTCAGGAAACGTGTCATCGAGGAAAGCGCGCACATGGTTAGCATAGTGTGGGGGGCTCCATCCTGTTGAAACATGGTTTCTGGTGGTAGTTGTGGCACAGTGTAATTTCGCAGAATATCCAGGGATGTGTTACCTGTTACTGTGAGCTCTTGTCCGACGTTGTACACGCTTGACTGGCTTAAATTCAGACAGCCATAAAACGCATTCTGCTTTTTCTACTGTGGTAAACATTGTTCGGATGGTACACGCACAACTTGCATTCCCAGCTCTGAGAGTAAAGCTGACTATATACGCTGTGCAGAACGAGCTTTTTCTCGTTTTCTCCTCGCGCAATGGTATGCGCACGCGTGTAATATGCTGCTAGGTAACAAAACTTATTATTGAGTTTCACTTTCTAACTGTGAAAATATTGAGGTAATAACTGTAACAGTTTCAGATATATAATTACTCCTTCTTCGTCAGGTCTTTCCTGGACAGCCTGTAGTATTGCACATCTATGAATTATGGGCGAATGTTGGGCAGTTCCACACGTACTTAGACGCCAAAATTTTGATCTGAGCGAAAAAGTCCGACAAATTTTCCTTAGGGTCTTCTGTCAAAGGCATGATTCTTTTAACTGCTTTAAATCTACGACATAGGACTCCCAGCTTTAATTATTTTCCGAAGGAAACGATACTGAGAATTCTTCTCGTCCTTTTTGGGTTTGAAGCTGCAAATCTCAGCTTCAATGGCAAGCACGAAAACCACTAGAGAACCGAAGACTAAAGCCTTTAAAAATGTAACTTATTCATGGTTACAGCATCAGCTTTCACGTTGAAATCAGAGATCTGCCCCGATAGAATTCAGTTCGATCTGTTATATCTTATACAGGGACATCACTTTATTTTTACCAACATTTTTAACATTAACCTGGCTATACTCGGAAACACTGTTGCCCCCTTCCATTACAGGAGTATGATGTTACTAGTGCAATATGTAAACAAATCATTTTACTAGGTATAGGAGGAGAGAAAAGTAGTGTATCCATTTATGTTGTAGGGAAATATGATATTACGATTTTCAGTTTGATCATCACTTTTACGGAATTTATCAAAATACAGTAGAATAGTAACATTTTTTTTTTTCAAAAACTCAACTTTTCAGGCGGCTATGTTCGTTATGTTATGTCTACTTTATTTAGCATATTAATTATTGGTGTTAACATACAATATAGAGAGTGCATTTAAATTGAGGGGGTCATAAGTAAAGGGCTGTAAGTGCACTTAAGTTACTTTTGAGAAAATGGGGTTTACATATTTAAGCTTTCGTAAAACCGGTGAAATTTTTATTTAAATTTTAATGTGTGATGCGATTAAAATATCCCTTTGCCACTAAAATTTTAGATACTTTAGCTTACACTGGATGCACTTAACTCATGTTAGTCCACATCTGTGGAGTAACGATCAGCGCGTCTGGCCGCGAAACCAGGTGTCCCGGGTTCGATTCCCGGTCGGGGCAAGTTACCTGGTTGAGGTTTTTTCCGGGGTTTTCCCTCAACCCAATATGAGCAAATGCTGGGTAATTTTCGGTGCTGGACCCCGGACTCATTTCACCGGCATTATCACCTTCATCTCATTCAGACGCTAAATAACTTGAGATGTTGATACAGCGTCGTAAAATAACCTACTAAAAAAACTCATTACAAATGTCACTAGCATTCTTTTGCTTCTAGCCATCTCAATTCAAAATATGCTAATCTGAATTTTTAAACAAGTTGCTGAAAATGGTTGCCTTCATTACAATGCAGCCTTCAATTCTTTACGCATATTATTAAAAACATTTTGAAGCATATTCTCTGAAATTTAATTTACCGTTTCTTGAATATAATTTTTTAGTACGATATTATTAATATAGGTTCTTTCTTCAATAGAAAACGCAATCATATTTATGAAACACACTATACACTGCAGTGTTTACTTCACTGCTTGAAGACTTCGAATGCAACAGCGGCCGTAAGTTTGTGTGTCTGACGGAAGCAAGGGCATTAGTGAAGGGGTGGGGGTGAAGTACATTCAGAAATGCAGGTACAATAAAAATGCAAGTAAAAATAAAATGATGTTCCTGTACAATATTACGTTTGTTAACGCAGAATTATGAAACATTTTTGCTAAGAGGTTAGCGTTGCGGTTTACTATTATGTAAATAATAAGGCATGACATTACGTAGGAGGTAAATTATATGCTCTTTTTTTTTTCTTTCTTTTTTAAGGGAAGTGCTGTGCGATTAGGAAGGGTTCCTCCATTCTTCTCACGATTTTAATCCTCTGCATAAAACTTTAATGGCTGTGTGTCCTTCGCTTAAAGGTCAGTTCGAATCAAAGAGAAAACGCGAAGAATAACAATGACTTGGCACTGCGATGAAAAATGCTTGTTCAAATTAACTCACATTAACTTGCAGTTGTTACGAATTTTGCCTTAGGTAACGCACATGGGGTTGATTTCTAGATACAGGTGGCGCACCGACAGCCGAACAGCTACAGCACCCGTGGCGTAAATGTGATCGTGCGCCGAGCTACTGGTAACCTGAAACGTGCATAGCACCTATGGAGGGAGGCGGACACCCGAAGGGGAAGTGAAGCAACTGTCTGACTTATTAACGGATTTTCATTTTCCTTGCGTCAAGCACTTAAATAAAATTTTATACAGTATAAGGTTACAAACTAATGTTTAGTACGTGTAACGAAGAAAGAAATGACCGATAAAACATAGGACACATTATCACAACCTAAAATTAACTGTCTTCAGAATGTCTCTGCGACAAAGTTTCAAAATCAGGAATTATGTCACTGCCAGTCGTAGTTGAACACGAAGGTATTTGTCTGTCAGTCGTGATCTAAATTTGGTTTTTACTATTTTAATTGTTGAAAATAATTTTTCACAAATGTAAGTTGTAGCGAATATGGCTTCAACAGAGCAAGCGAAAGAACGAAGCTTCGGATATTTATTTTTTGGCTGAGATTTGAAAAGTTCATTTGTCAAGTCCTTACATCTAGCTTTCATTTAACATCACATTGTAAATCTGTGAGTTTAAATTGAAGATCTAACCGCATTATTCGTACATCTGCTGAAAAAGGATCGACGTACAGAGATGATAATAATAATAATAATAATAATAATAATAATAATGGTGATAATAACGATAATAACGATAATAATATAATAATAATAATAATAATAATAACACTTAACCTTTTAATGTTTCATGAGTGACATGTAGAATAATGTCGTTTTATGTTATACAACCGTTTCCTCGTAATACTTGTGAACAAATCATACATTTAATATTCTCATCATATTGGCATTAAAAAAATGCGTCCTCCCATCCTACTTGAAACTTTCATTTTTATAGAGGTACACGGTTTCGAGAGAGACATTGCGACGATACGCCACTCGCAGGTCAGAGACTTATACAAATGGAGCGGAATTTGACTCCAGTGAGTGAGAGGGTGGGGATTGGGGGAAGTAGGAAGCAAGAGAAATGCATAGCTATCATTGCGAGCCACAATGTGCTCGCGAGTCACATTTTCGCCACGGCTGAGCTACAGTATCGGTTTTACACTCGGTTTCGAATCCCGGCGGGTCTAAGCGGAATTTGTGGTGATAAAAGACGGTACTTGGTGTGGTAGGTTTTCACGAAGTCCTCCCATTTTCCCTACCGGTAATTCACCAATATTCCACTTACAATAATTATCATATGGCGCTGTATAGTTCGCCTACCATAGTGAAGCAACAACAAATGCCTACGGTGGCTAACAGAACAACAGTCCCGGTGCGTCGCCCACGGATTGGGACGCTTGGATGAAAGACAAAAGTGAAGTACCACCATTACATGAAAAACCAAATGGTTAGGAGCCAGGATTCAAATTCCGGACAGCTCACACGGAATGCTTAGCATACAAAAGTTGCGTTAGAAGTAAGTTTTCCTGGGATAAGCCTACTCTCTTTTTTCCTGCCACCATTCCACTACTTCCCTGTGATTTCACAGTAATTCTTATCACAGTTGCAGAAAGCAATGTGTAACTATTGCATCACACCCAACGAGACTAAAGGCCCATTCACAATGAAAATTAAACATAACGTAAGCGTTAACTTAAAAAAGTAAACGTTACGGTAAAATCAAGAAGTCATACCATCATTCACGATGGGAACCTGAGAGGATAAAAAGACAGGAGGGAGTACTTCAAGCGTTGCTTATGAGATTATACAAGCTGGCGCATAGCACGATCGAGAGTAGGTCTCTGAGATTCATGACAATTTCTGCCGCTAGGTTCGCCTCACTGTGCTAAGAAATGATGAATAGTTCCATTACTAAGCATTGTGTATCGTGAAAATAGTTTGATTAATTGTGCATTATTGATCGAGTACGAAAATTATAAATATGCCAAGCATATTACAGTATTATTTGAGATTTATTGACATCAGTATGCAGATTTTCAGCGTCATTTAATGGAATTTATAGTTTTGTTTCCCGAAAGTCTGAATATGTTGAATTAAAAATTTTGCTTCCAAACTACATTATTCATATGGTTAATTTACTTTGGCAAGTTGATTGTTTTCAGTTCCGTGTTTTTCCTTCAGATTTCGTTCCCTCTAATTTGTTATAATTGCTGAAAATGACTACCGGTTTCTGCTACTTTCAGACATTATAAATAATAAATGAATTCGTGAAAAGGGTAGACTACAGTATTCATGTAAAATACATTAAGTTTCTTTCATTATTTCCGAAAAGGTGCGGAGTATGAATTGAATAACAGAAAGGTAGTACCTTAGTTTATAATATGTAATATTTTTTAATATCAAGAATGACAGCCTTTTATTGTAATATAATTGAGACGTAGAGGTTTGTAAATTACGTCTGTTGTCCATAAAATATTGTACGAAGCATTTAATAAGCAATGGTGAGTCCTTGAAATGTCTCAAATGTCAATATCATTTAAGTGTTCTGCTATGAATATTTAGTATAGAACAGCGCTACGAGCGGCGGAATTGGCATTACGAGGGAACCATTTCAGACCGGTATTTCAAGCGCTATGCGCCAGCTTGTATAATCTCGTAAGCAACGACTTCAAGTCAAATATGCTTGGAATCGATGCGACGGATATGACGTCAAGCTATCCTTTTACGCCCCATAATTCACCGCGAAATACTGCCAATTGCCAAATATCAAATTGCTACTATCGGTTTTGGTCATACATAAACGGTTTAGAATGGTTGTGGAGGTAACAGAACTACTAGCAGATTGTTATATCAATGCATGTTTCACTATATATTTATTAAAAGTATTATGATTGTGGCATGGACTGAACACTTCGTTTCCACATTCTTTCTCTTATCAAGAAGGATGTTGGCACTCCTTTATATGTTAAAGCATAAGGGGACATATCAACGGACATATTCTACAGTTGAGCCGAACAGAATATTAGCTTATTTATAAAAAAATAACACCTGCTGGACTTGACTACACTTTTGAAATATTCACAACAGCACGAAACAATTTGTAATCGTAATAATACGAACAAAACAGCTGATAAACGCACCGGAAAAAGAGATGAACTATGGGTAATTTCACGGCCATATTAGTACACCTTTTTGGTTTCATTTTAATATTTGAACAATATTATTTATATAACATATTGCAGTAATAACATGGGCATCTGGAATCTTGTTGATTTTTTCACGGCTTCCTTAATGTTACTTGCATCACGAATGCAGTAACTTCAGTGGAGTTGTAGAGTTTACTTAATTTTTGCAGATATTTAAAAACAATAATTAACATTGCAATTTAGGTGAAATTGCAGTGGTAAGTTTCCAATTTATAATTATTACTATATTGAACGTCTCGAAAAATAATAAGTTAAAAGCCTAAAGCAGTAAAATCAATATTGTTATGTGTGTTAGGTTGGGAATACTGAATGTGGAATTTCACACTTTTGGTTTTGTGCGGAAACCAAGCCAATACGCACGATCTCGCACAAAAGTAATATTAAACTATAGGCATACTGAGAAAAGTATCGTCGGTATACCGAAAATCAAATGGTCGCATCAATTTCATTGGAAACGTAACGAGCCACGCAACCCTGCTGTGATGCTGCTGAAGATGTTAACTTGTTTTGGTTGGATTCTCTCCTACGTATTATGCTTTAGAGGCTGGCCAAATTCCAACGACTGATTGGCGCAATGAAAAAGACTTTAATTAACAAAGTGAGGCCAGAAGCTAGTAACTTACTCGTATCATTTTACAAAAATTAACAATCCCAACACTTCTGTATAGTTCAGCGGACAGTCTATAGACCAGTGGTGGGTAGACCGCAGATCCCTGTATTGTGTGAGGAGACTGTAAATTGTGAACATAGTTCATACAGAGGAACTCTTTCTTATAACACGTGAGGACTAGTTACGGATGAGTGAGTTGTCTCGATGTGTAATCAATCATGCAAATTTATTATTACGAAGATCATTCGAAGGTCTTCACGATTCAACCATAAGGCATATCTACATAGGCTATTGAATAACATGGTATGAGCCACCGGCGTGGCTCAGTCGGTTAAAGCGCTTGCCTTCCGGTCTGAAGTTGCGCTCGGAAGCGGATTCGATCCCCGCTTGGGCTGATTATCTGGTTGGGTTTTTTCCGTGGTTTTCCCCAACCGTAAGGTGAATACCAGGTAATCTATGGCGAATCTTCGGTCTCATCTCGCCAAATACCGTCTCGCTATCACCAATCTCATCAACTCTAAATAACCTAGTAGTTGATACAGAGTCATTAAATAACCAACTAAAAAAATATGGTATGTTTTATAATGAGGTTCTAAAGGAAATTTTCTGCGAGTAGTAAGTAATTTTTGTACAAAATAAATACTATACCTCCTTTATTCCATTTCATACCTTCGAAAATAAATAATGACCTTACCAGAGAGGATTTAATTGAGAATCTGAGCATTTTTTAACTTCACTCGTTCTAGTAATACTGTACTTAGTTACAAAAGTTTTGTTTATACAGGGTGATTCACGAGGAAAGGTAAAAAATTTAGGATACGATATCTTAGGCTATCTTGAGTCAAGAAGTTCATATGAACATAGGTCCGTTTTCGAACGATGGCGGAGCTAGATGAGTTTTTTTTTGGTAAAATGTCTCGCTCCAATGTGAATCAGAAGTTACCATATGCTGCTGACGTGAGACGAGGCGTGAGACAAGGTCAAGGTCGCAATGAATGACGTAACATTGGAATCTGCATTGTGAATGATGTAGATAAGAGGAAGAAACCGGGTGGTGGGGCATTACAAATGTCCAATCGCCTGCCCTTGTCTGATGTAATGACACAGAACCCGCAGATAACACAAATAGCCTACACTATCATTAATTCATGGCAGTCCAGTCAGCTACCTACAGTACAGTAGTTATACAGGTACAATTATCGGAAGTGTTAAGTTGTGTTTTTCAAGATGCCTTATAAATTTTCGACTACAGAATACGCCGATATTGTGTATGTTTATGGTTTGTGTGATGGAAGTGCTTTGCGTGCCGTCACTGAATATGAACAACGCTTTCCGAACAGAAGGGTACCATATCGAAGAGTATTTACTGTCTATGGGGTTGGATGAAAGACTTGGTATAGCAAAGGAACGGGGAAACGAGAGAGGCGCTAATCGACCGTATTTTGGATGCGGCATAGAGAACAGTTAGGTGCAACTCTCTCGCGCGATGAGCGCGATTCACGCCCGAGCGCAACAGTGCATTGAAGCAGAAGGAGGTGCCTTTGAAAATGTGCGAAAACATCGACCCCAACGTCTAGAATATTAGGTATGTATGCACACGTGAATATAAACTTTAAATTTGTCCGTTATCTGTCTCTAAATGCGAGTTAGTAAAATGGAATCTTAGAAGTTTTTGTGAAATCAAAGAGCTATATCTCCGTAACCGTTCGAAAACGTATGAACTTTTTGACTCAGAATGACTTCAGAATTCACATCCTAAATTGTTTACCTTTCCTCGTGAAACACCCTGTATATATCATTAATTGGTCGATTACGTATTTCAGTTTGCTATTTATGCTCTGCAGTTTATGCTTGTAGATCGCTGACTTTAGCAAGACAAGAAAATCAATAGCGCCTAGAGGTTAGGCAATCTTCGGGACAATGCACACGAGTGAAAGCAGTGAATGGACGCGGTATAAATGCACAAGACCGCCCATCGCTGCTTTAGACCATGTGGCCATTTGTAGTCCGAACTATAAATCAAGCAATCGTTTCCTGAGTAGAATTTCCTCTGACAAGAATGTTTACTTAAAAATCATGATTTATTCTATATTTGGATTAGTGTTTTCGATCCAATCTGTAATTTTGAATAGGCCTATCTTACAGTACTTGAGAAGAGAGACCGTGCACTGCTAGCGAAGTTGTTTTACCAGAATGGCAGCAATAGCAACGGTGCATTGCGGGAATATCGCGGACAGAAACAGTTGAGAAGAGGTCCCATGTCAATTAATGAGCTGAAGAACATGATGAAAAAATTCGAGGAAACAGGTGAATTAGGTCTCTCTTAATAGCGTTTCACAAGGAAAAGTTCAACCTTCTAAATTTTCAACGAACATTCACTTCACTAACGGAATCAACACACGTCACCAAGCAACAGGGAACTGACACAATGCAATGCAACCGGAAGAATATACTGACGTTAGAGTTACAGACAATTGCAAGACTGCTTACAGCGCCATATGTAGACCTGGTAGCGAGACTTGGAACTAATTATTTTTTTCGCATAATTCGCGAGGGCATTGGTTAATTACCATATCTACGAGGTTTCAGACTCCTACGATCATTAGAGTCCGTGCTGTGCCATGCTGAACACTGTCAGTTTAATTTTAACCACCCTGTATAACGTATATGTCTGTTATCACTTTTTATAGCTTATTACAGAA
Organism: Periplaneta americana; assembly: GCF_040183065.1. Taxonomy (NCBI): domain Eukaryota; kingdom Metazoa; phylum Arthropoda; class Insecta; order Blattodea; family Blattidae; genus Periplaneta; species Periplaneta americana. The sequence continues at coordinate 176,484,654 of NC_091124.1, forward strand.
CTTGCGATTACAAATGAAAGTAATGATTTCACAGGCTGTAGCTGCTCTCGATGCCGAGATATTACTGTGAAAGTCCGAGCGACACGTCTAATTTTATACTCAACTTAAGCGCCCTTATGTCCATAGCGAGAGGAGGTGACGCCATGGAATATGGTCACACAAGTTATATATTTGTCCATGGCCTAACTAATAATAATATTAGCGTTCGGCTATGTCTCCTATTGTCACAGTAAGCATTTTAAATTCTGACTTTTTTTGTTTCATCACGAATCCCGGAAAAGGTGCCCACAATCGGTGCACGGAAGAACGTATTGTTTCACAAAAATTTCCACCATAGTTACTGATTTTTTCCTTTTACCATATTATTGTAGCGAATTGAAGCGAAAAGTGTGACACTTCGTCAATGCCCGGCCCCGGAACAATTTTTCCCTCGAAATTATTCAAATCAACTTTACAGGGAGTTATACCTGAAAGCTTGATTTGCATAATACACGTCACTGTTCGTTAACGGAAACCACAATTTACGTCACACGGAGTTAATGTGCACTCAGTGATGGTTGCTTGACGTTTGTCAGCCCACTTTAAGGTCTGTGGATAGAGGGAAAAATTGCATCGGTGTCTGGTAGAATTCCCGGGTAGCTCAGTTGGTAACCAAAGGTCCCGGGTTCAATGCCCGACCCCGGAACAATTTTTTCCTCGGAATTATTCAATGTTAAGGGGAGAGGATAGTAATTTTTAAAACTTTTTTCTTATTTGGTGTAAAATATTAATTTCTTTGTATGTAAAGAGCTCATGGCTGTAGCAACTCAACAAAATATAAATATTTTGAATAAATTATTTGGGAGGCAGATTTGAAAAAAAAATGTACCCAATGCAGGATTTTACTAAACTCGATATATCTACGCCATTTTTAAAGATAAATTCAAACACTATGTTACAATTTATTTGTAAAAGCACGCTCTACAAACTGTCTGTAACAGAAATTTGATATTAGTTCCTACATTTGTAAAATAAACAATTAAAATTTAATAACATTTTTTTTATTTTCTTTCTTGCAAACAGAGATACTTATTTTTAAAATGAAATCAATTAGGGAAATTCCGTTACAGAGAAAAGTTTCCTAGAAGTCTAGAGAATGTGTATTCTAAATTTCATTTATATATCTTTAATAGTTCAAAAATTATATCGATTTTTGTCTGGCTATGTAGCGAAAAAAGTAAAGTTCCAGAAACAGCAATCAAAGGGGGTGTGATTTAATAATCCAGAGCGCAGGAACTTAAAAAATGGCGTCTCAACATCCAATAAGGGCACAGATACCCACACAATGTTATACAATGTATTCCACACACATCATAGAGTATTTTAAAGAAAAATTTGGTTTTGAAAAAAAAATGAAGTTCCGGAAACAACAAACAAAAGGGCGGTGTGATTTAAAAATCCAGAGCGCAGGAAGTTTAAAAATGGCGTCTCAACAACTGATAAGGGCACAAATACCCACAAAATATTATACAATGTATTCTACACATATCACAGAGTATTTTAAGGAAAAAAATTGTTTTTTGAAAACTTACTCATTTTTCACCAAAAAATACCATCCTCTTCCCTTAATGTCAATTTGGGATATGGGAGTAGAAACTTTTATAAGATAGGCTACACGAAAACGCGTCCTTGCAAGGGAATTTGGGGCTGAGAAAACTGAGTATGTGAGGTCCAAGCCTGTTGGCCACTTGTCTCACTCCGAGTTCCGCCGTTCCACTGAAGGGACTTCAGAGAATTTTTAAGGGGAAGCCAAAAATGAACGTAACATAATAGATACCACATGACTGGGCAGAAGCATGACGACAGCAAGAGGTCAGAATCGCCGAAGATATTGAAAGTGCTACACCGAGTGGGACGCCACAGTCCTCGCAAGAGGAGGGAGCCGAGCTCTTGCACTGTTCATGCGACCCGTGTACCGAGGACAATATGCGAAAGCGAAGGCCCTACTCCAAGGCTATAATTCTTTTGGGGAGAGGGAGGGGGGGAATATGCCGAAATGTTTATATGGGGAAAGACGTAGGTATTTACCCCGGCATTAAGACAGATATAGAAATAAGACAGAGACAAACAGTAATGAAAGGTCAGAACCTACGACAGCTGAGGATATAGCAGAAATATTTGATATATTTAAAAAAAAAGTATGGGGTTGCGATCAAAAAGTGCAAGTAAGTGAAATTGTAAATGATCGAGAAGTATAGGGGAGAGGGAAATTGTATAAGCTGATGTGTAGAAATAAATATAAGTATTTGTAGGAAGTGAGAATAGTGAGAAAGGATTAGGTGTAAGCAGAATAGTGAGAAAGTAAAAGTGAGCGCAAATAGGAATGAGTGAAAATAGTGAAAAAGGGTTAAGAGAAGTGAACAAGTGACAGCATAAAATTAGTACTAACATTTGAACGTTGGAACAGTAAATGAATATAAGAGAATGATAGGAGAAAACGTCAAAGAACAAATAGGACAAATAATTCAATATGAGAATTTATAGAGAAAAAGTGAAATTGAGATTTAAGTGAATAGTAATTAGAGGAAAAAGGGGGTGTGAAAGGAGTATATAATATTAAATATATTAGGATTAATGAACAAAAAGAGAATAGCAAATGAAATGTAGGAGAAATACTGAAGGGGAGTTTGACCAAATAACAAAAAAGGTACATAGTGTAATTGGGAGTATTTGTGTAGACGTGTACTGGAAATAATGTGTTATTGTAATAATATGTTAATGGTGGCACCGGATACAGAAATGTGAGGTACACCATTACATGTAAAGAAGTGCTGTTACGAAATATATCATATCACATCATCACATGAATGCAAGAACTAGGTAACTTGATTTTTCATATTTTGTGACATTGTCTATTTACTTATTTATTGCACTAAGGAATATGTCTCGTTTTCTTTTACCTATTTGTTATATTGGAAAATAGATGTCGCTGGTATCGTTCGATCAGTTATCTAGTTCTTGCATTACATTTTGTGCGATTTTTGCTATGCTATAAAAGAGGTAACTAAAAAACGCAAATTTCGAGTTACCTAGTTCTTGCATTCACGTGACGATATTATATCCCGATATTTGTCTTAGCGTCTTAGAAAAACCACAGGCAGGATTAGTTGTCTGTATTTAGAAGACTGGGGTGACTATTTTTAGCCCGATCGGTCCTGAGGGCTTGATATAGAGAAGGTGTGTGTTGCTATTATTGTTATTGTAATAGTCCGAGCTGACGCTCGCCTGCCGTGCTTTCATTATTGAGGCAGCTGACGCTGTGGCGAGTTAGCGAAACAGCGGCGTGACGATCGCAATTTGATGCACATGTCAACGACTGATAGAGTTGTCAGAGCACATAAAGGGATGCAGGAGAAAATAGAATTACATTTTTTTCAATAAAGGGGAACTTCGACGTAGTTAGCTTATGTAAAGCGAAGACTAAAATCATCATACTGAGTGAGCATTTTATTAATAACGACATGTTGTTTGTGCTAGAAAGTAACTCTGGGTGCACTGGTTGCAAAGAGGCTGTACTTACGATTACTGCGTCCAGAGATGAAGCACATTTAAGATAATTTCAGATTGTATAAAAGACTTTTTCCTATGTTTATGTTAGTTTGTGCGAGATCGTGCGTATTTGCTTGTTTTCCGCACAGAACCAATACGCGGTAAGTGTGAAATACCACATTCAGTATTCCCAACGTAACACACATAACAATTTCCCTCTTCTTACCGCTTAAGCGCCATATTCATTTTACTGCTTTATGCTTTTAACATATTATTTTTTAGAGACGTTTAACATAGAAATAATGTCCACACCTGTGGAGTAACGGTTAGAGCGTCTAGCCGCGAAACCAGGTGGCCCGGGTTCGATTCCCGGTCGGGGCAAGTTACCTGGTTGAGGTTTTTTCCGGGGTTTTCCCTCAACCCAATGAGAGCAAATGCTGGGTAACTTTCGGTGTTGGACCCCGGACTCATTTCACCGGCATTATCACCTTCATCTCATTCAGACGCTAAATAACCTAAGCTGTTGATAAAGCGTCGTAAAATAACCTAATAAAATAAAAATAAAATAAAAAAACATAGAAATAATTATAAATTGGAAACTTACCACTGCAATTTCACCTAAATTGCAATGTTAATTATTGTTTTTAAATATTTGCAAAAATTAAGTAAAGTCTACTACTCCACGAAACTTATTGCATTCCTGATACAAGTAACATTAAGGAAGCCGTGAAAAAACCATAGAGATTCCAGATGCCGATGTTATTACTGCAATATGTTATATAAATAATATTGTTAAAATATTAAAATGAAAAATAAATCATTACATAACCTTACCGTTTGCTTTAAGTTCGCATTTATAGACTGGGGGGGGGGGGGACGACAGACGTATATCACGGCCTGCTGGAGTATAGTAAACACAGAAAACATTTTATAGCAACAATGTTGAAGAAAGATATTTTGGTGTTCCGAAGTTGCCGTCATTAAACAGAAACCAACATGGAGATTTCATTGCAACTAATTAGAAATTCGTCTTTCAGGTATGTAATAAACGATCTTCGCACAAAGTAATGTACAATACACGAGCGGTATGTTTGTTTTCATGTTCTCGGAAATTAAAAAAGCTCAACTACGTTTCGCTTTTTCAATCTTTTCCTCGACCATGAAAACGTCAACATACCGCTCTTGTAACGTATATTACTATTACTTACATTCGAGATTTCAAGATTCATAAAACATGTTGGAAATCAGTTCAAATTCTTTAATTTAGATAGCAAATCATTTATAATATAATAAATAGTCGGATAGCGGTTGCCGGGGTGACAATAACAAAAAACAGTGTGCGAATGGCGCGATGGCATTAAGATAGTTGGAAATGTTGCTGCAGTACGTGCTGTGCCGGAAAGATCTCAGGACAACCGTTGTAGGCATTGCCACAACGAGGTTGAAACTCTTGCACACGTCCTGGGATCCTGTCCGCACGGAGAAGCTCTGCGAAACGCTAGACACCACCAAGTACGATCAATTATAGCCACTACCCTTAAAGATGCCGATTACAACACCTTTGAAGAAGTACATGGTCTCTCCGTCACTGGCAGTACACGGCGCATAGATATAATAGCTTTCAAGGAATCTACAAGATCTGGATTCATAATTGATCCCACTGTGCGTTTCGAAACTAATGAGGAACAGCCAGCAGAAGTGGATAAGGAAAAAAAGAATATCTACAATCCTACCATTCCACATTATCTCAAAAAGTACCAGCTAGAAGAGCTTGAAGTAATCGAATGGAGCAAGAGGTACCGCTACTCTCTTCATGAAAGATGTGTTTAAGAGGTTTGGAATACCTACATCTATTATTCCGATTGTAACTTTAACTGCATTGAAAGGATCAATTGCTCTCCTGAAGCATCACCTATATTCGAAATAAAACAAAGTTCATTAGCATTCTTTACTTTTTTGTAACACTTACCTCTTTAAAACTAGGTATATTTCCACCAATCACATAATGTATTTGCAGCTATGTACTTGTAGGAGTTTCATTGTCAAAACAAAATTAATGGTTCACTGAACTTGCAAACATTTATATGGTTGGGTACTCTTTGTCCCTTGTGGCAGCTCACGAATGGTGAGAAGATTTCTAAATTATTAAAAGAGTTTTTTCTGTGGTTATGTTAGTTTACTTACATTCAAGCTTTCAAGATTCATAAGACATATTGGAAATTAATTCAAATTATTTAATTTAGATAGCAAATCATTTATAATATACAAATATGTCGGATAGCGGTTGGCGGGGTGACAATAATAAAATACAGTATCATATTACTATATTCTGGTAAAGTTACCTATATTTTGCATTGCACACAAACCTATACAGTATATCATATAGAATTAAACACGAACATATCCTAGAGTAGGTAAGCTAAAGGTCGAGAAAAACAATAACAGAACTAAAATACTTAACAATGAAGTGTCTACTTACATTTCTTTGTTGACGTGCATTATAACCAAACTACGTGTTACACATTTTCAGTTAAAATGCATTGCAGAGAGTTACAACGGAACAATTGGACAAACTAAAGTGTCGGCAATATATTTTCGAACACATAATGATGGTGTCCAACCGAAATTTTAAACAAATATTAAAGGAACCGATAAAAATATGACGTGGGTCGTTAACGACCCTGTGGGAATATATGGGTTAAATTCTTATAATGCACTTATACTTCTCAGACAAATCTAAAAATTAACGTGGATACAGTTTTGATAAGTTCTCTTCCCTTTATCCATTGAATCAGTGCTGGCCATCCCTGAATATAGCTAGACCAAGCGGCATATACTACCTCTTTCGCCTGTCTTTCCTTTCCGCTGTAAAGCGCTCAGGCTCTCCTGAGCTCTAAAGCGCGCGCTTGCGCCTATGGGCTTCTGTTTACATGACTGCATTATACATTAATCCTTCTTGTACTTACCCTTTGGTCATTTCTCTGTTCCTCTTTACAAAAGAAAACGCTTTCTATTCCTATTCTACTATATGGTGCTGCATGTTGGGATCCTTACAGATTAGAACATATTAAGACACTGGAAAAGATTCAAAAACGGGCTCTTAAGTGTTGTCGGAAAAATTCACCATTAAAATGAGACACTCACGGACAGGAGAACGCGAATTCGATTATGCGCACTGTTCAAAACATACAGAGGTGAGCCTGCCTGGAGAGAAATAAAAAATAGGTTGCAGCCGCCAAATTACTCTTCAAGGAACGACCACTCATATAAATTGAGGGAAAGAAGGCAGAGGACGGACACTGGAAAGTTTTCTTTTCTCAATCGTACTATCAGGGACTGGAATGCTTTACCTGCAGACTTACTAAAGGCTTTACCAACAACCAAAAATGCATTTAAAAATAGGCTTAAGGACCTTACTAATAGACGGTAATTATACACAGTATTTAAAGGGTGTAAATGATATGTTGTTATTGAAGTGTTGTATCAGTGAAGAATTATGTTGTGTCAGTGAAGTGTGTTGTATCAGTGAAGAAGTATGTCGTGTCAGTGAAGTGTACTGTGTAAGTGAAACATGTTCCTGTCAGTGAAGCTTTATAGTTTATAGTGGCAGTGCATAGTATTTGAACAGTGAAATGTTTTTGAAGTGTTAGTGAAATCAGGATAGAATCAGTGAAATGTGTCGTAGTTCCATTGCAGTGAGTGAGTTGACAGCGAAATGAGTGTAATGTTGAAAGGTACTTGTGCAGATATGAACATATACTCGTGGGTTTTAGTTCGATCTTAGTTTTAAGATACAAATTAGATTTATTTCAAATGTTATTTTAAGTGATCGTTTCATTTAATTTAGTATATTCCCTGTTGTTGTTATTATTGTTATTATTATTATTATTATTATTATTATTAATTATTGTTAGTATTAATTATTAGTATTATTATTAATTGTATTTTTAATTAATAAGTTTATTATTGTCATTATGGAGTGTAATTAGTTACCACTGCCACCGGGTATATAGCCACTGCAGTGTGAATAAATACATACATACATACAACAATACATACATACATACATACATACATACATACACTATTTAAAGGGATCAGAATTAATCCTTCCTTTATCTTTCACTGGGTACACTATTCTCTTAAACATGTTTCCAGCTGTCCAGGAAGCTGAACAAATCCTTTCTTTGTCTTTCAATGCACTTACGGAATATCAGGTTTGAAATCTTGTTCTAAAAATATTCTTGGAAATTTATACGAGAAAGGGTTTCATAAATTACCATTTTGGTCATTTTAAAATTACAGTATTTCTTGGAAGTTCTAACTTTTAGGTTCACTTTAACCGAAGTGAAGGTTCACTATAAACGGATATATTAATGTACTCTTTAATGTATGCGGGTTGGGGCCAATGATTTAGGTTCACTATAGCCAAATGTTCACTATACCCAGAGTTGAATGTATATACCAAAATAGGGGTGCAAAGTATATGCCCAGTACCAGCCGCCACTGTTACTACTAGTACAACAGCTCTGCTTACGTTCAGGCGCCCGGCCCTACCTTACATTGAATCAATGCAAGTGACATGAAGCACCCAGGAGGCTAGTAAGCACCCCTTCCGTATTGGTTCGCGCCTTGGGAGCGCAAGTTTTACAGGTAATGTTATAGACGGAACCTATCTACAGAGTGGGCGAAAGGTCCGTATACTCTTGTCATCAATATAGATTTACAATGATAAGACTTGCCTATTATGGATCCAAAACATCCGCATGGTCTTTGCGCAGGCGGATGCATCTCCACATCTTTCTGCTCATTTTCCTTAGCATTTGTGGCGTCACACACAGTGGGCTGTCAGATGTGGATTTAAAACGGCGCACAGTGGTCTAGAATGCAAATTTAGCGGGACATATTAATAAATTTTCAGCTACCTAACAGATTTTTATGAAATTTTACACAGTAGTTACAGGTAGCATATATGTTTTGTATGCAAGCTCTCGTTACGTTGGTATAAGGGGAACTACCCCTTATGGGGGGGCGCATTTAGACAAAATTAGAAACTTTTCTCCTATATGACAGATTATTATGAAATTTTACAAAGCAGTTACAAGTAGCATATATGTTTTGTATATAAGCTCTGATTACGCTCGTATAAGGGGAACTACCCCATACAGGGGGCGCAATTAGACAAAATGAGTAACTTTTCTCCTATTTAACGGATTTTTATGAAATTTTACAAAGTAGTTACAGATAGCATATATGTTTTGTATGCAAGCTCTCGTTACGTTGGTATAAGGATAACTACCCTTATAGGGGGGCGCATTTAGACAAAATTAGAAACTTTTCTCCTATCTGACAGATTTTTATGAAATTTTACAAAGCAGTTACAAGTAGCATATATGTTTTGTATACAAGCTCTGATTAAGTTCGTATAAGGGGAACTACCCCATACAGGGGGCACAATTAGACAAAATTAGTAACTTTTCTCCTATTTAACAGATTTTTATGAAATTTTACACAGCAGTTACAGGTAGCATATATGTTTTGTATACAAGCTCTCGTTATGTTGGTATAAGGGGAACCACCCCTTATAGTGGGTGCGCAATTAGACAAAATTAGTAACTTTTCTCCTATTTAACAGATTTTTATGAAATTTTACAAAGCAGTTACAAGTAGCATATATGTTTTGTATATAAGCTCTGGTTATGCTCGTACAAGGGGAACTACCCCATACAGGGGGCGCAATTAGACAAAATTAGTAACTTTTCTCCTATTTAACAGATTTTTATGAAATTTTACAAAGTAGTTACAGGTAGCATGTATGTTCTGTATACAAGCTCTCGTTACGTTGGTATAAGGGGAACTACCCCTTATAGGGGGGCGCAATTAAACAAAATTAGTAACTTTTCTCGTATTTGATAGATTTGTAAGAAATTTTACAAAAGAGTTACAAGGAACATATATGTTTTGTATACAAGTTCTGATTACGTTGGTATAAGGAGAACTACCCCTTTTAGGGGGCACAATTAGACAAAATTAGTAACTTTTCTCCTATTTAACAAATTTTTATGAAATTTTACAAAGTAGTTACAGGTAGCATGTATGTTTTGTATACAAGCTCTCATTACGTTGGTCTAACTGTAACCACCCCTTATAGGGGGGCGCAATAAGACAAAATTAGTAACTTTTGCCCTATCTAACAGATTTTTATGAAATTTTACAAAGTAGTTACAGGTAGCATGTATGTTTTGTATACAAGCTCTCATTACGTTGGTCTAACTGTAACCACCCCTTATAGGGGGGCGCAATAAGACAAAATTAGTAACTTTTGCCCTATCTAACAGATTTTTATGAAATTTTACAAAGTAGTTACAGGTAGCATGTATGTTTTGTATACAAGCTCTCATTACGTTGGTCTAACTGTAACCACCCCTTATAGGGGGGCGCAATAAGACAAAATTAGTAACTTTTCTCCTATCTAACAGATTTTTATGAAATTTTATACAGTGGTTACACTTAGTACATTTGATTTGTGTACAAACTCTGTTTACGTTGGTATGAGCAGAAGTGCCCCTTACAGGGGGATGCATTTAGACAAAATCTTATGGGGGGGAAATGTTACATTTTAGGTGCTATTGCACCTTTTGGACACTCGGGAAGCTTATTTGGTACATAATTAACAAGCTGTCATCTTGAATTCCCTGAATTATACTGCGAAAGCAGATTCGGTTCACAGATATTGAAATAACTGCAACCGAGAAAAAATTGCACTACTGCACCTCGAAAGAATAGTGCTAATAAATTGTTACTTCCGCAAATCTACGCACCTTAAGACTAGATTTAAAATAGAGGTAAATATTGGAGGAAGTGAAAAAAATCATTTTTGGACGAACCTAAGGGTTTTTTTTTTCTCTACCTTAGCAAAGTTTGCAATCAATGATTAAATTTATATTTTGTCCCGTGTCCATTCATGCTAGTTTTACATACTATAATAACATTAAATGTAACAAAAACAAACAGTGTTACATACCTAAAGAACTACTTGACATTTTGGTACCAAATATGAATGGAATCGACCACTTACAACAGAGTTACAGCACAAGAAAAACGGCAGACTCGCGGCGCTTGCTGAGTAAGAATGCTGGGTGGCGAAATGTGGCATGTTACCGGCTTCTTATCTCGCTATGCAGCCACCCCCGCTGATTAAGATTATCAATTGAATGTTACTCAGTTATATAGGAAAAATAATTTAAGGGTTTAATTTCTTTTTTTAACATGTAATTTTTCTGCATTTGTCCTCCTAAATATGGATTTTAGACCACTGTGCTGCGCGAAGAAACATGTAATTCGCTTCCTCCCCATTCCCCAAAGAGAGAAGATGAAAGAAAAGTTCTCTTTCTTATGTGGTATTCTTTGTATGTGGATTTGTCGAGGATGCTGGAACTTTCCTTCACCTTTGACATGGCCATCACGGAGCCCAAATCTCACCACGCCAGACAATATCCTCTTTGGCTAATCATAAAGCAGCATGTCCGCAAAAGGCGCTACGTTTCAAACGCTGACAAGCAAACATTCTGATGGGGGCAGAAAAAAAGTTAAAATTTTTTTCTTCCATCATGCTAATAATGTCAAAAGAAGTGCTTGTACAAATTTTGGCCAGTCGACCGCAACCGTCCAAAAAGTGATTTTCCTTGGGGCCGTTTACAAAAAAAATCGTAATTACATGGAAAGATTTATTGAAAAAAAATACAGAAATTGTTGCACTATATGTCAACATATCCCCCACTGGAATTGAGACATTTGTCATACCATGGAATCAACTTTTGTATCCTTGTGTCATAGAAGTCAGCCGCCTGGGATCGGAATCAGCGTTTGACAGCCGTCTGCACACCTCTGTTGATCCTATAATACGAGAAATATGTCTCAATTTCGGTGGGGAGTATGTTGAAAAATATCTGAACAATTGCTGTGTCTGTTCCAATAAATTTTTCCATTGAAATTATGTTTCCTTTCTGTTAACGGCCCCTGGCGAACTTATTTTTTTACGGCCCTCGTAATTGCGGTCGAGTGGTCAAAATTTGTATAAGCACTTGTTTTGATATTATTAACATGGTGGAAGGAAAAATTTTAACTTTTTTATCTGCCTCCATCAGAATGTTTGCTTGTGAGTTAAAGAATGTGTTCACGACTCTCACGCCACATATGCCATAGGAAATGAGCAAATAGATCTGGAGATTCATCCTTCTATGCAGAGACCATAGAAAAGTACATGCGTATGTTTCGGGTCCGTAAAACGTAAGTTACATTACTTTGATGTCAGGGGTATACAGGCTTTTCGTCCACTCTGTATTACAAAGGATAACTTCAATTTATAAGTAACACAAATGAAGTTTTACTTTAGTCAGACAAACATTTTAGCCATTGTGACATTTTGTTTACTGTATCAACTACTGGGTTATTTAGCATTGATAGAATTTATCATAGCGAGGTGGTATTTGTCGAGATGAGACCGAGTATCGCCATGGATTACCTGACATTCCTCCTATGGTTGGGGAAAAACCTCGGAAGAAACCCAACCAGGTAATCAGCCCAAGCAGGAATCGAACCCACCCCGCGCAACTCCGGATCCGCAGGCAAACGCGCTACCGTCTGAGCTACACCGGTGGCCTTCAAGGCCTATCGAATACGCTTCTATTATGAACACTAATTTGATAATAAACATTGATCTTGATTACACTGCAACTTATTTATGTTCATATCACGAATTTGCTAATCAGTTTATTGGATACAATTTACTAATCATGATAACGGATACGGCGCACTACGGACCAATGTAAACACAAGTGCATGGATCCATCTCTTAAAACCATCCAACCAGGCAAGTGGCAAGTCAGGCATTTTCACGCAGTATGCTGTAAATCCAGATGTTACTCGAATGACAATACATGTAAAATAAATAGGCCTAATACAGGGACATCATTTTATTTTTACTAACATTTTTAATATTAACTTGTCTATACCTTTAGAGAACCGGAAACACCGCTTGCTCCCCCCTCCAAGACTGGAGTTCGATGATACTGGCGTAAAACACAAATCACTCTACTAGATATAGGATGGAAGAAAAGTAGTTCATCCATTTACGTAAACTAGGAAATATCGCGATTTTGAGTTTGATAATTTTAATTAGGTTTTTCTTTAATCAAAGTACAGTACTGTATTAAGAATAAGTGTTTTTACTCACGAACTGAGTTATCCATGCGAACGTATTCATTATGCAGTGTATACTGTCTACAGCACATTAGCGTACAATATAGAGAAAGAAGTTAAATTGAAAAATAATCATAATATGAATATTTAAACACAATTTTGAAAATGGTGGCCGTTCATTTCGATACAGGCTTCAGTTCTTTTGTGCATATTATCGCACTATAGACTATTGCATCTAATTCCAATTGCCAGTTTCGTCCTTCGTACTAGTAACTCATGTTGAAATAATTCTGTACCTACTCTACGTACTGTGAATTCAATCTTCACTTCTGCCCGACCCGAAAATATAAAATTACTCAGACATGCTATCTACTGTCCGTCCAAGTGGTTATGCCGCAGGATTGTAGAAAGGGAGGAAATCACGTGGCAGTTAATTACTTAACGAGGCCCTTTTATTTAAGTTAAATTAAACGGCTGTATAATATTACGTAAACGTCCAATTCCTAAGAGAAATTAATGTTTTCAGAAAAGAGTTAAGACAGCCCAGCTTTTACAGAGGGGCGAGCAGAAGCAGGTGGGGGAAATCGGGATGCGTCGTAGGCAAACGGACAGTGCCTGTGCGAAAATATGATTCAATATTGAAAGCTCTTTCGTCACTGGAAAACGCGAACATATTTCTGGAACGTACTATACCCAGTAACTCAGTACTGCTTACTATCTGCGGTCTTGGTTCTGTGTGAAGTTGGAACTTCCTTAGTAGAAGTGGTGGGAGTGAAGTACATTCAAAAACTCAGGTACAATAAAAATTGAAGTAAAAATAAAATGATGTCCCTGTATATGTTTTTCTAAGACTTATCATTATGTTAGCGTTACTCAAGTCCATTTTTCTTTTGATCTAACAATAAGTACTGTACTAAGAATATGATAGGTCCACCGCACTGAAGTAACGGTTTAGCATATTTGACCGTGAAACGAGCGGTCTCGGGTTCAAATCCTGGTTGGCACAAGTTAACTAATTGATGTTTTTCCGAGGTTTTCCACAACCAAATGAAGCAGAATTCAATCGATTATTTGAGAAACCACACATGTTCTTAGTTATAAGTTTTGAGAAAACTGCAAAAAAACTCTCTGCAGCTTATAAATATTGAATTACACTCTTGTCTTTTAGGGTGGATTTTCCATTTGAATTGCAATATTTTTAAATATTATTTTAAAAACCTTTAATTATATTTGAGAACGCCAAAATGCTTTATATTTTGTGAATATGTGTTATTTCTCAAATACATTAAATATTTGCCGTAAAAATTATAATAGTTTGGAATGGACGTTAAATAAAATCTGTCTGTTTAAGTCGTCTTGTAAGAGTTACACTTTAACCTGCTGGAGTACCATGGAAGATTAATTACTTTGGTAACCCCTGTAAAATGAATGTAAATAAACCAGTGTGACAGCAGAGGAACAGGACGACACAGTAATCTGTTGGGCATTTATCGCATCACGTCAGCAGCAACTTGAACACTTAAGCATACGCAATCTATTTTCTCTTGTCACATTACGATGATTGTAGATCACAGTTGAGACGGAACATATACTATAACTTACAGTTAGTTTCGTGCAGCAGGCACTTCTGAACAACATTAGGACAACAATGTGTTATATGTACAACCATACACCTACTTGATAGATGCCCGTTACTCTACATATTTTTTCCATATCTGTACAGCCCTTCACCTTCGTTGCCTTGGATCATATTCTAGGTCAAACAAATCCGGTTCACCCCCTTTCAATCTGTCACTCGCAATCCGCTATAAGTAAACAATGTTATCCCATACACTTCAATTTCCCTAATGGAATTTTTCTTTTAAATTTCCATACAGATAAATTTGGTTTCAGAATGTAGACCTCTCGCAACTTTCTCCACTGCACTGCCAATCCTTTCTTTTCCCATGTAATGTAACTTCCCAGTAACTTACACACGCTCTCTTAGAATTACACATACGTGTAATAAGCCACTCAGATTTGTAATTGTAATTCTTCACATTACATCCTCGATTGTGTAACGATTACCATGGTTTTCGTGTCAGAGATTTGCGACACGTAGAAGAACCCTGGCCCGGACAAAATGACAGGCCAGCTCTTTTTCAGCCCATCAAGTTCCCTCCTTTACGAACAGATGCCTCTGTGCATCTAAGTCTCCATCGAGCGTATTCCGAATCTCAGCGCTGAGCAATCCGATGGCATCACGGTGTTCCGAATTTCACCGATGGAGTCACTGATGCTCCACCGGTGTCGCACCGGTGCCATCAGCTTGCAGAGGTGGTGGCAGTCTCCATCAGCCGCCATCAGTGAATCTGATTGGTTCTTGGGTAGGGCGGGAATTAGCAGACGAATGACATCGTGCACTGTTGTGTCATGGCGGTGTGTTCTGCTGTATTGTTTATAATGAGCACAACGTAAAAACAATATGTTAATGGCTTATGAGCGAACATGTCAACGGACCAGTTATTAAAACCGGTTCAAGAAATAAATTGTTTATGCTCTCGTTTCTTTGAACGAGATGGCAGTACGGAAATTTCGCAAAACTCTGCTAGCGTAGCACAGATAACAACTTATAAAGTCGCCATGACAGCCATCGATCCTTCCAGCAGTTTTATTCCAATTTCGCTGCAGCGTGACGTCATTGTTGTCCACCGGTCCGGTGAGATTCGGAATACACTGGTCGAGATGTGTTTGCAGGACAATATCTTGTGAGACATCACAAGGGCATGCGACAAAAAAAAAGAACAAAATAGAAAATGTGGGATTCAATTATTGCACTTCAAACTATGAGCGTTTAAGGAATCTAGAAGGAGAGATTCAGAATAGCGTTCTCCGTTTACTAGATAAGCTATTAAGAGACGATTAAATTATTATAAGAATGCATTGGAGCAACGGTGGAATTATCACAGCAGGGAAAACAGATTTATGCAAAGAAAATCTGTCAGGCGACCGTTTACTTAAGCAATGATTCTCAGAATGTGCATGAGGTTGAACAGTGGTGTTTCACGGCGATTTTATTTATTTTATTTAAATTTAAATATACAGAATAAAGAATATAATTACATAACAAACAAGAGAAATAGAAATAAAATAATACAAGCAATATAAAAAGAAGATACAGTAGTATTAACAAAATCTGAGACCGAATGAGCAGCGCTCGTGCTCGGTCGCAGTTCAGATATAATACTAAAATAAAAAATAATAATATAAATAAATAAGTAAAATAAAATAGGAACTAAAATATAATTACAGCGGCAATGGAATTATATAAATATAATATTAACACTAGAGAAGAATAATATCGCACGTGAAAAGTAGGACTAATATATATTTCAAAATTATAGAATACAAATATAATATAGGTTGATTAATTCATACACATATGCTATAAATTTATTTAATCAAATTGAAGATATTAACACGTTTCTAATTTTCTTGTTATATGTTAGTGGGTTACATGTTAGAAGTTCTGGGTGTAATTTAGTTAAAGCATTGTACAACCGAGGGCCAAAATTTATGCTATGCTTTAGACCAGCAGATGTGAGACATTTAGGTTCTACTAATGTTGAATTAATATTTCGTCTTGTGTCATAATTGTGTCTGTAATACAGACTTATTACGATTTTTATGATACAATTTTAACAGCGTATACTTATAAATTTGTTCAATATTAAATACATTAAATTCAGAATAAATTAATTTAGTTGGATAATCGAAACGTTTCTTCAAACAAATTTTAATTATTCGTTTTTGTAGTAAATTTAACGGACTAAGATTAATTTTTGTACTTCCACCCCAAACAATTATACCATATTGAATGATAGACTGAATAATGGCCAAATAAACATTTCGTAGAACTCTAATAGGTAAGTAGCATCGAAGATTAACGAATTTATAAATTGTTTTACGAAGCCTCTTACAAAGATAAGTAATGTGATGAGGCCATTTTAAATTCTATCAATAATGATACCCAGATATTTGACATACGTGGCTTCTTTCAAAGGTGGACATTTACAACTTTTGGGATCTAAACAATTTTCACTGTGTATTATTAGTCTATATTTATCGCTAAATTTTAAATTTTGAACACTGGCAGCTGTTAACGAAAAAGGAACTAAAGTTGATTTAGATATATTTAAAGAAAGGAAGTTGGAATTAAGCCATTTTTTAACAATGTTAGCACCTATATTAGCATTTCTATATGCTTCCTGCCAAGAAAAACCACTGAAAATAACTACTGTATCATCCGCATATGAATATATAGATCCATTAAATTTTTCTAAATTTATATTTAGCAGATCATTAACATATATTAGAAATAAAATAGGTCCCAAAATTGTTCCTTGCGGTACACTATCCATATCTAGGACTGGGATGTATGTATGTAGGGGAGAGTTGGGTAGTACCGGACATCGGGTAATATCGGACATTGCGTTTCTTTCATCCACTAACAGGTGATAGTACCTGAATGACATTGTTACGTTTCTGTATGCGACATCACAAAAATGTAACCATGTCATTCAGGTACTATCATCTGGTGGAAGATGAAAGAAACTCACTGTCCGATATTACCCGATGTCCGATAGTACTCAACTCTCGCCTGTATTTATTAACACTACAATTCGATATACACCCGATGGCAGTGATATATAATATACAATAATACCATTACAATTATACAATAATTACAGGAATAAAAAAATTAAATAAAGTAAAATAAACTTAAATTTATTTATAACTATAAATAAATACTGTAGATGCAATAAACCTAGGACTATAAATAAAAGTATTCTATAATAAGGCCTACAATAAGCAAAAGTAAACTTAACTTACGAGTATTATTGCCACGCTCTTATGGTTAACATTCGGCAGGTCTTTGAAATTTAATTGCATTATTGTTTTCAATTTCTTATGTCGCTGCTCTGGTACTTTGAACATAAAATAACCGATGGTAGGTTGTTAGCCAGGCCTCGGGGTGTCCAATGGAGGGGCTGCCTCCTCGTGGCTGTTGGACCAGCGTGATTTTCTGTCAGGGTTTTCTCCCTTAGCTGACATGTCCCAATTTTAAAGCGTCAGGAACGACACCATATGGAGAAACAAATATCTCCACATTGAACCTAAGGTTCGAATTTACAAGACCGTGGTGCGCCCTATTCTCACTTATGCAGTTGAAATAAGACCTGAAACAGCAAAGACGAAACAGATGTTGGATACAACAGAAATGAAAACCTTAAGGAAAATTGTAGGAATCACAAGAAGGGACCATATACGGAATGATCAGATCAGAGAACAATGCAAAATACAACCAATTAGAGAATGGACGCAAATAAGAAGACAACAATGGAATGAGCATGTATCTCGAATGGGAGAGGATAGAATTGCGAGAATCGCCAGGGATAACTACCCATCCGGAAGAAGATCCCCAGGAAGACCATTAAATAGATGGAGAGATACTCTGGATTAACAGGCTGGAAGCCTAGAGAGAAGAAGAAGAAGAAGGAGAAGAAGAAGTCGCTGCTCCAATCACTCGCCTCAATTTCAATATTGCAACCAGTAAGCTGCTTCCATTATTAAAAGACACCTACTTGTCTAATCCACGTGGACTAAAACCGAGTTTGCAATGTCTTGTGCTGAGGACGAACATTAAGGTATATGATTACAAATTATTATTAAAGAGTTATTATTAAGAGTTAAGAATGTCAACCGTACTCATATATGAAATAATAATAATAATAATAATAATAATAATAATAATAATAATAATAATAATAGTCCACACCTGTGGAGTAACGGTTAGCACGACTGGCCGCGAAACCAGGTGGCCCGGGTTCGAATCCCGGCCGGGGAAAGTTACTTGGTTGAGGTTTTTTCCGGGGTTTTCCCTCAACCCAATTTGAGCAAATGCTGGGTAACTTTCGGTGCTGCACCCCGGACTCATTTCACCGGCATTATCACCTTCATATCTTTCAGACGCTAAATAACCTAAGATGTTGATACAGCGTCGTAAAATAATCTACTTAAAAATAATAATAATAATAATAATAATAATAATAATAATAATAATAATAATAATAGCCATTTAACAATACAACAAACTAGTGCTTATTCTTATCGAGGAAGTAGACGTGACAACGTGACGCTTAGAGTGAAACCTACAGAGCAACAATCGGTCGAGAACATTATGTTTTAAAAACACGTTATTGTATGATGCCGGCATGTTAACCATGAGAGCGCGGCGATAATACTTCCATTTCACCCAGCTATTACCAATTTAAGTAATTACATATCACCTTAATTAATCACAAATCAACATAATGTTCCCGCGCGGCACTGTATACACCACACCCCATCATTCTTCCGTCTATAAATATTTTGTGTGAGATCGTGCGAATTTGCTTGTTTTCCGCACAGAACCAATACGCGGTAAGTGTGAAATACCACATTCAGTATTCCCAACGTAACACACATAACAATTTCCCTCTTCTTACCGCTTAAGCGCGACATTCATTTTACTGCTTTAGGCTTTTAACATATTATTTTTAGAGACGTTTAACATAGTAATAATTATAAATTGGAAACTTACCACTGCAATTTCACCTAAATTGCAATGTTAATTATTGTTTTTAAATATTTGCAAAAATTAAGTAAAGTCTACTACTCCACGAAACTTATTGAATTCCTGATACAAGTAACATTAAGGAAGCCGTGAAAAAATCAACAAGATTCCAGATGCCGATGTTATTACTGCAATATGTTATATAAATAATATTGTTAAAATATTAAAATGAAAAATAAATCATTACATAACCTTACCGTTTGTTTTAAGTTCGCATTTATAGACTAGGGAAAAAAAAGATAGACGTATATCACGGCCTGCTGGAGTATAGTAAACACAGAAAACATTTTACAGAAACAATGTTGAAGAAAGATATTTTGGTTTTCCGAAGTTGCCATCATTAAACAGAAACCAACATGGAGATTTCATTGCAACTAATTAGAAATTCGTCTTTCAGGTATGTAATAAACGATCTTCGCACAAAATAATGTACAATACACGAGCGGTATGTTTGTTTTCATGTTCTCGGAAATTAAAAAAGCTCAACTACGTTTCGCTTTTTCAATCTTTTCCTCGAACATGAAAACGTCAACATAGCGCTCTTGTAACGTATATTACTATTGCATGTCTGCGTGTACGTACAGCAAGCAGAGGTTGAACTCTGTACCATAGAGTTCTAATCAGGAGCCTGTAAAGCGGTGGAATATATTGTAGGTTTCGTTTTAATTTCCAAGAAACGTTGGAACAAGACTAGTTTGTTATTACTTAGGTCTGTTATGAATAAAGGTGAAATTCAATACCTCAGCTGTTCAGTTAAGATTTATATAAAACATTATAATATCGAACGGCACTTCGATCTTCAACATACCAAGGATTTTGGTGAACAGAAAACTTATAGGTAAGAGTTTAAACAGGATTGTTAAAAACGGTTTATATTAATAAAATAGTTTTTACATATGATAAAGCACTGTGTTATTTTAATGTAATTTGTTGTGCAGGTCGAAATATTGACGAAGTTTGCAAGAATCTATGAGAATAATTTGTTAATGGAAAATCCAAACCACAGCCACTACCAGCTGAAAATGCAGTCCGATCAATTTATCGCATTTCAAACAAATAGGCGGGTCATAGAGAAAAATAGCCTTTTTGAAATGACAGGTGAAATCGACAATGAATTGTATGAATTATTAAATAATGACAAGCTTCATAACTTACGTAATTTCGCAGCTAACAAGCAAAGATTCAGATGGGGCAGATAAAAAAGTTATATTTTTTTCTTCCACCATGTTAATAATGTCAAAAGAAGTGGTTATACAAACTTTGGCCACTCGACCGCAATTACGATGCCGTCCAGAAAGTGATTTTCTCTGGGCCCGTTAACAGAAGAAACCACAATTGCATGGAAAGATTTTTTGAAACAGATAGAGCAATTGTTGCGCTATTTGTCAACGTACCCCCCACTGGAATTGAGACATTTATTATACTATGGGATCATTTTTTGTAGCCTTGCGTCGTAGAAGTCAGCCGCCTGGGATCGGAACCAGCGTTTGACAGCCGTCTGCACCTCTCTGTCGATCCCATGATATGACAAATATCTCAATTTCGGTGGGTAATACGTTAAAAATAGCTGAAGAATTGCTGTGTCTGTCCCAATAAATTTTTCCAATGAAATTGTGTTTTCTTTCTGTTAACAGCCCCTGGTGAACTTATTTTTTATTGCCCTCGTAATTGCGGCAGAGTGGCAAACATTTGTATAAGCACTTCTTTCGACGTTATTAACTTGGTAAAAAAAAATAACTTTTTCATTTGCCCCCATCATAATGTTTGCTTGTAAGATGCTGGTAATCTTTGAATCCACTTAGGCAATGTCTGCGAACGTTTTTTTTTTCTAAAATGAACCTGATGTAAAATACTGCGCGTACACGTCTAATAGCCTATCATCTCATAACTTCTTTAGGCTTACATTTATGTAGTAATATTATTCATCCTAATATAGACAGACTTGTTCTGATCAAACAGTAGAGGCGACCTAGAGCTTATAAGTGATTATTTATAATGACTACTAAGCCATAATGACGATATGAATGCTTATATTACATATTTAACTTGATTTTAAATGTTTAATGTAATAGCACAGTCTACTATATACAGTCGCGAAGCTTGAGGTGATTTTTTGCAAATCTCGTGATAAAGCGCTCCAAGCTGTTAGCAACTAGGAACAATAGACTGTCCACGGTCGACTTTGGACTGTGTCGTATTTCCATCGAGTGCTAGCTCGTTGCGTATTTCACATTGATGCTTGTGAAATGTTCGTTATTAGTTGTAATGAAAATGTTAATGGCTAAAATATAATAATTGGAATAATAATATTTTACTAGAGACGTAGAAAAATTAAGTTTGTTTTAATGAAATTTATTGATCACGTTTTACTTTCAATTCTGGTGGGATTATTATTGCTTAGGCCTACTTTTTTTTTTTTCAAAGGATATGTTTTTAATTATAGCTGTTAATTTTGTTGTTATTTTTATTTGTTGCTTTACTAGAGACGTAGAAAAAGTCTGTTACAATAAAATTTATTGATCACGTTTTATTTCCAATTCTGGTGTGATTATTATTGCTTACCCTCATCCCACTTTGTTAACTACGTAAGCCTACACTACAAGTACCGGTACACGTAAGTTACTCCATTAATTCATATTTCCATTATTATTGTTGTAAAGGGAAATGCAAATTAATATTTATTGGTTTCATAGTTCATTATCGCTATAATCTTGAATGAGTGAAGCGATTATAGTAAATTTCGGTTCGTTTTGCACAAGCAAAAATAATATTAACCTATTTCTTGCAGGCATCTTCGAGTTTATGGTGGAATTTAATATGCTTCATTAAAATAATTAATTAAATTTATTAATTTAATATTTCAATAATGGAAGGAAGGTGTTAATTTTTCCAAAAGAACACGACAACGAAAGTGTAACATATTTTGTCGTCTACTAGGAGAGAGATCTGCGATGATGAGGCGATAGTAGCGATCCTAGTGGTGGGCAACTACCCATGTTTGCATTTTTAGTACATATTGAGCTTCGCGACTGTATATAGTAGACTGTGGTAATATGCCGCATTAGTTTTGTACATCCCTAAGCGGAAGAGAAGCCAAGTCCATGTGCTGTAAACCGTCCGAAATGTTGTGGAAGGGGTGAACTGGATCATAGCGGAGAACATTGAAAGCGCTCCAACTATTGTATTTTTCTATCAAAAGCGCAACATAATAACGCTTGAAATACACCTCGGAAACCATAAAAAGCACATAGAATTTTCCTTCCCACTTTTACAGACTTAGTCTATAACTTAACTATCAATAAATATGCCTTGAATGAAAAGCTGTATCTTACATTCGTTTCCGAACTTTTTTCTCAATCTGTGCTGGGAATGGGCATTAGCCTCAATCCATATCTGAATTTTTTTCTCGGCCTAATATCAGCCATATTAGAAAGCAGTTTGTTTTACAATTCTACTCATGTGGCCATGCGGTGTATTTGAGTTACAGTTTCAGCCATTTATTTGCTTTGTTGCTATGTAATAGTTAGACATCGGATTTTTAGGCACTAAAAATTGCAGTTTTAGGCGCCTAAAATAAGCTCAAAATTTGTAAAATTAGGCTCTATTTTAATGAAAATAGGCATTTTAGGCACATCAAGGTATCATACTTATTTCTTTCACTGAAATTTTTAGTTATACACTAAAATACGCACAAAAACGTATGTTGAAACATTAAAAAAGAATACTATATTATATTTATAAACAGAGCTGCACAAATTTAATATATTGAAACTAATGAAATAATGATTATTGATATCAAGATTACTCATTTTAAGTTATTGAAATTCAGTTCCATTCTCAGACTTTATTATAATTATCTGCACAGTACACCACCAGAATTTTTTCTAAATTCTCCACAGTTAACCTTTGCCTTTTGTCACTGAGAATCATTTTGAAAGCAGGCGCAAAAATACAAAGTTCCACTTATTGTTGCATTTCCTGGTAGTGTTAACACTAGGAGGACCATTCTTTTAAATATTTTGTAACGGTTTACCCTACTAATTCGCAGTTTTACGACTTTTCATAAATATTTCAAAAACACTCTTTCTCCAAAAATTGTGATTTTATTATGACACTCTGAAGGGCAGTACAGCTAATCGGTTTGAGACCGAAAACAGTCATTTTTATAGTATAGTATATCTCTGAATCGGTAGCAGCACATGTTGTGATTGTTGCCTGCTTCAAAACTAAGGTTGGTTCTTTGTCGGCATTTATGCCTCCAAACATGTTAAATTCGGTGAAATCTATTGCGAGTGTCGTGAGATTCAAAACATTTTGTTTCCTTTATCAATGGTTTCATAGCCGGTGTGAAGCAAACTTTCCACTTTTTAAATGCCTTAAATTTCGCAGTGAATGCATGTATAAATTATAAAAAGTAAGAGTAAAATGCGAAACTTTACAGTGAGTTAGGCATTTTTAGGCGAATATTAACAAATTAGGCTCTAATAACCGTTTTAGGGCACTATAAAACTCTTTCAATACCTTTCAATTTCCATGAAACACAAATATTAATAATTATTTTTACTTTTCTCCCAAAGAAACAAAATAGGCATTTGCCCTAGAATCCGATGTCTGGTAATAGTTGACGAATGTCTGAATCTCGTTCATGGGAAAATGTTGTTTTGTTAAAACTATTTCAACCACAGATTATTAAATTTATACATGGGAAGCGAATGTAGCAGACGCTAGTTGTTAATACTTAGGCAAAAAACAGACAGTGGGCTACCCATATCCTACATTACCAGAGTGCACAAACATACCCATAAAACTTACGAAATTAGTCTATATCAGGGATGTCGAACAGCGCTCTCGAGCTGTGAACTGAAGAGCCTTCACTCCTCCCTTACCGTGCAACGGTTCAACACAGGTAGCAGGCAGACCGGGCGAATGATAGTAAACAAAAGCGAAACTGCTAATGCGGCGGCTGGTACTTAGATAATTTTTATACATCTTACTAATTGATTAGGAACTCATTTTAGCTTTGCACTTGAAAACTTTGATGAACGAAGAATGTAGGTCTACATGAGGATGGATGGTTGGATGGATGGATGGATGGATGATGATAATATCGTTTTATCTACTGAATCATTCATGAATGTTGTTCGTTAGTGGCAGAAATAAATCATCATAATAATGTTGCTAATTCATGTTTAAAATATCAACTTAGTGTGTATGTGTTGTAGCAGTGCAAGTTCAAAAACGTAAACTGTTTTGATGTATAAAATTAATCAATCTTGCTATGACTTGAAATTTGTTCATAGTTTTTGTTACAGATTCAAAATATCTTCTCCTCGAGTTCGATCCTTTAGTAAAATGACATCTATAAGATCTTAATGAAGATTGAAATCTGAATCGACATCCCTTATGAATATAGCTAGCTGCGCCGTATCTTTGCGGTCGGTACTTTCATCAAGAGCTAGTGCATAACAAGTAAAAGTTTTCATTCTTGCTATCAGTTGTCCGTCCAAGTTATCTCCCATTTCTGTCATACACTCAGCAACAATATTACGGGACAAACTTAGAGATTTAAAAACATTCCAGACATATCTCTTTTGCCTTTTCACGAGCGGAACCGGATAATTTTTCCGCTCCATAAGCTTCAGCATGCATTGAATTAAAATGCCTTTTAATATTATTATGGCTTATGTATCAATGTTTCTTTCTACATATTAAGCAATGCGCCTTTCCGCCCTTTAAGATAAAGAAACGTTTATCTATCCATTCACTATTGAAACATCGTTCCATATCCATACCAGCCGCCAGAGTTGATAAACACACTGCGTACAGAACACTGCTACAGTAAGGGTAGACCGGCCTCACCGCTCCAGCTCAGGTAGTAAGGAGTACCTAATCGTTTCACAGCTTGAGAGCGCTGTTCGACATCCCTGGTCTATATCATGTTCTCTCATTAATTTTACTGTTGACTAAAGTGGAAACAACACATATTACGTCTTCGTCGAATTCCTGTGAGCCATTCTTTTTCTAATATGATGGGGACTACAGCACTACACGATAAAGGCTGGTTCACAATAAACCGGGAACGAGAACCAGAATGAAAACGAGAAGCACAGGACGTGAATATGAACATTTTTGATTCACAATAAACCGAGAACGTAGAGGACTATGCATATCGATATGCATGTCAATAACGATATGTAAAGTCGATATTACGTATTCTGATGTTGAATAATTTCGAGGGAAAAATTGTTCCGGAGCCGGGTATCGAACCCGGGACCTTTGGTTTAACGTACCAACGCTCTACCACTGAGCTACCCGGGAACTCTAACCGACACCGATCCAATTTTTCCCTCTATATCCACAGACCTCAAAGTGGGCTGACAACCGTCAAGCAACCAACTTCGAGTACACACTAACTCCGTGTGACTTAAATTGTGGTTTTCTGTTAACGAACAGACAAACAAAAATAATATTAACCTATTTCTTGCAAGTATCTTCGAGTTTATGCTGGAATTTAATATACTTCATTAAAATAATAAATTAACTTTATGCATTTAATATTTCAATAATGGAAGGAAGGTGTTAATTTTCCAAAAGAACACAACCAAAGTGTAACATATTTTGTCTTCTACTAGGAGAGAGATCTGCGATGATGAGCCGATAGTAGCGATCCTAGTAGCTCAGTGGTAGAGCGTTGGTACGTTAAACCAAAGGTCCCGGGTTCGATACCCGGCTTCGGAACAATTTTTCCCTCGAAATTATTCAAATCAACTTTATAGGGAGTTATACCTGAAATCTTTATTTGCATAATACACGTCACTGTTTGTTAACAGAAAACCACAATTTAAGTCACACGGAGTTAGTGTGCACTCGAAGTTGGTTGCTTGACGGTTGTCAGCCCACTTTGAGGTCTGTGGATATAGAGGGAAAAATTGGATCGGTGTCGGTTAGAGTTCCCGGGTAGCTCAGTGGTAGAGCGTTGGTTCGTTAACCCAAAAGTCCCGGGTTCGATACCCGGCTCCGGAACAATTTTTCCCTCGAAATTATTCAAATCAACTTTACAGGGTGTTATACCTGATTATACTTGATTTGCGTATTCTGATGTTATTTGTGTATAATTGACCAATGGCGTTGTCTCATGAGTACAAGGCAGCCAACATAAACACAGGTTAACAAACTTCGAAATTTCAACTGAAACATTTCATTAGGTACGGGACTATAAATATGCCCATTCATCTTTATTATCACAACCTATTTTAAGTCTACCATAACGTAAAATAATTAGAGAAGAAACATTTGTAATAGAACAAAAATGAACACAACAGTAGTTATTGAATTGAAGCATGAATATGTAGTGTGTAATACAACCAGTACAGTAATAAAATATGATTCACTTACGATCGGTATTCAAAGATGCAGCTATTGAAAGCCACGTATTCTCCTTCATTTTCTCATCTTTATACGAGGCGCGCCGCTTATCGTAAACGTGAGGATTTTCCTCAACACTCAATATTAGAATCTCATCAAATAAAACTTGCTCCATGATGCACAGCACAGAACAAAATAATGCATAGGTTATGTCACGGTCATCTTGCTACAAAATATACGACGACAAAGGAGCTTTTAGATGGCAATAGAATGAATCTAGTGGGCTGTGATCGGAAACGTGAACGCCAAAGTTGAAACTTGGCCAACTCTCCGTTCCTGATCCCGGGTTCCGGCAAGCTTTTCGTTAGTTGTGAATGCTCACATTTAAATGTACACATTTTAACAATTTTACCGTTTTCGTTTTCGTTCCGATTCTCGTTCCCGGTTTATTGTGAACCAGCCTTAACACGGGCCTTCCGTGGTACATCGTTGGATTACCATGTAACACAATTTAGAGACGCATCTGTGGCTCAAGTGCTTGGTCTTCCATCCAGGCGGCCCAGGTTCGATCCTCGGCCAGGTCGCGATGGTATTTATGGTGGACAAAGCAGACGTTCCAGAAGATTCTCCTCGGCTTACTCCCGTTTTCCTCTATTATTCTCGGAGAACATTGAAAGCGCACAAACTATTGTATTTTTCCTATAAAAACCCCATTAAAATAACGCTAGAAATACTTCGTAAACGCACCGCGGAAAGCATGAAAAGTGTACAGAATTTACCTTCCCACTTTTACAGACTTAGGATTGTCTATTGCTAACCACACATAATAGTACATTATGCAACGAGCCTATAATGATAGTAATTAAGAATCGAGTATGGATATTTATGAAACGAGCGCAAGCGAGTTTCATAATTTTCATACGAGCTTCTTAATTACCATTATAGGCGAGTTTCATACGACTTTTTATGCTCGACCATATTTCTAACTTGAAATTACCGGTATTCAGATGTATACATTTTATTTGTATCTGACAAGATCGGAAGTGACCTTGTCCTAGGTCGTGAATTGTGAGATGTGCGCAGACGCGAAAGTATTGATTTTTTCCGAGGAACAATAATGTCATTGACCTTGACGTAGTCCCGTTAAACTTGATAATATTATAATATTATAACCTTGATTATTGAATTCGACATTGAAAAACGAGATGACAAATTGAATTTATTTGAATATTATTTACAATTAACGCTAATTATTATAGTAACAGAACATAACCTTCTGCGACAGTATTGGATTTCCAGCCTCCGTGACTTTTCGCTAATTCTCTTTCGATTGCATATCCGAGAATAATCGATACTTGCGGTTTTATAACGGTACAAAGTTGACTTGTCATTGGCTGAACACATGTAAGCTGAGTTATCATTGGCTGAAGACCTGTACTTTAATGACATGCATTAAAGGACTGCTACCAGGTGTATAATTAGTACATTTCGGCATGGTCGAGCGTAAAAGAATGTAAAATTGTAGTTCCCAGTAGGATTAGCAGTAGGTATAATTAAACCTCTGCGGTGGCTGAATGGTCAGACCTTCAAACTGTCATGCAGAGGCCCGGGTTCGATTCCCAGTCATTGAAAAAAAATCATAGTGACACTTGTAGCGGACAAGGTCGCAGTTGGGTTTTTTCCCGGGGTTCTCTCGTTTTTTCCAAAATTAGGCATTTCCATCATTCCGTCACTATTTCTCCATTTCATTATTATTCCGTAGCATTCCGGGAACGCCGGCTGGCGGCACATGGAGGGTGCTGGCCTAAGGACGAGTGGGGTTGCCTGCTCGAAACCTGGGTACACAGAGAACCTTAGTGTGGTCAGCCGGTGTGGGTTTGGGAATGCGTCACCAGAGGGCTAGCGCAATACATCTGAACAAGGTCGCAGTGTTGGGCCATAGTGCCCCCCCCCTCCGCTAAATTCAATTCAACTCAGGTATAGCTAAAAATTTTGTGCATTAAACTCTTAATAATAATAATAATAATAATAATAATAATAATAATAATAATAATAATAATAATAACACTACTTAGAAATGTTTTTAATGAACATAACTAGACTCTTGCGGAAGTTTCTAAGTAGTCTTAAATGACTAAGTTGTTATTTTTTTCTCCTCTCTCTTCTTCTTTTTTTTCTCTTTTCTTTTTTTTTATTATCTTGATATATTTCTTAATCATTTGTGTTTCTATACCATTTAGTACGAATTTGCTAATCAACATTTTATGTCTTGTAACTCACAAGTATTCTCCTATTAATATATTAACTGTGTAATATATCTCAAGTGAATTAATCGTCGTATTTATCTCAGGCATTTTAGGTCTTATAAATTGTGTGTTTGTGTGTGTGTGTGTGTGTGTGAGTGTGTATATTCCCCTTTATGTTATGTAACTGATTTTGATTATGTGTAATTTTCTACTTTATTTTATATATTACATAACCGATCTTGACTATTTGTAATTTTATATGATGTAACTGATCTTTCCTATTGTAATTTTCTACTATATTTTATGTAATTTCTAAGGTATTTTCTTTTGTGTTGTTTTGTAATCAAATATTGTATTTCATGTATATTATTGAAACCTGGTTGAGTGGAAGAGAAGGCCACATGGCCTTAACTCTGCCAGGCAAAATAAACCTACTACTACTACTACTACTACTACTACTACTACTACTACTACTAATAATAATGATAATAATAATAATAATAATAATAATAATAATAATAATAATAATAATAATTTATTTTAGCTGGCAGAGTTAAGGCCGTAAGGCCTTCTCTTCCACTCAACCAGCAAAAAGTATACATACATATGTATGAACTTACAAAGAATTCAACAATTTGATTTAGATAAGAGCTACATGTATACAAGAGTTATTTACGAATTAAACAACAAAATACTATGAACTATTAATTAAACACTGAAATAAACTGTGTAGCAGAATTAAGCTAAAACACATAGAATGTTAATATATTTCAAATAATGTTAGATAATAGAAAGAGACTATTATGAGACAATTTTGAAAATACAGCACTATCAGGATGATGTCTAAAGAAAGAAGTAACAATGTAGTCAGTGATAGTTTAAATCAGTATGATTGGAGTGAAATGCTAATAAGGTTATCTTTTAAGCTGTTTTTAAAGGTGTTTATTGTCTTGCAGCCCCTAATACTTTGTGACAAGGAATTCCATTGACGCGAGGTGGATACTGTAAAAGATGATGAATAACAAAATGTTCAATGAAGAGGTATACTTAGCGTGCCACAGATAAGTGATCTGGTATTTACGTCGTGGTTAGAGTGTAGATAAGAGAAACGAGACGAAAGGTAATTTGGTGTTGAGGTGTATAGAATTCGAAAGAGTAAAGACAAAGAGTGTAAAGTTCTACGTTCTTTAAGTCGGAGCCACAAAAGACTTGCGAAGGACGGTGATATGTGATCATATCGACTGATGTTGCACGCGTATCTGACGCACATATTCTGAGCTCGCTGTTACTTGACTGGCAGTTCAGAACTTAGGTCACTTAACAAAACGTCACAATAATCAAAGTGCGGCATTACTAGAGTTTGTACTAGGGTAAGTTTTAGTTGCTGGGGCAAGAAGTTTCTCAAGCGACTCAAACAGTGAATGGAGGAACAGATTTTTTTTATCGTTTCTTTAACTTGAAAATTCCAACTTAGATTATTATCAAAAAAGAAGCCAAGATTCATAGGTCATATAGACACACACGTCTGCGGTTTCAGTTTACGGGCAAGTCTAGTCAATTGACCTTCTTTACAAACTGTATCGGTTGACTTTTTTTCTGTCATACTCCTCCTGACATTTACGAAAACATATGTATATGCATTTTATTTGCTACCTTCTTCTGAACCAGGCCTGCAGAACCCGTAAGTAGGGGAAATACGACGTCAGCCTCACCCCACTTCTATTGGGAATGATTGACTTTACGTAGAGTTGTTGACATTCTTTGCATGTGGGAAGGTCTATCAGTGGCGGCACTGTAATTAAAAAAAAAGATGGTAATAAAATCATTATATTTATAATGCGTTATGTCGTTTCAAGGCTTACGATTATGCTTGGTTTTCGCTCGGTAGTTTCTTTTAGATTTCTTTGCACCTAGCCTGCTTTAGATTTTCCAAAATTTTCCTCTTATCATCACCTACGGAAATATACATTTGTAGCATTTAAGTAATGAACCTTGAAAGTTATATGTCACTATCCATTCCAATACAAAATGAACACAACTAGTAATGTCCTTAATTTAACAGTATATAAGTAAATAATCAATATACAAGAGATAGGTTTGGAAGTAAATCCCGAAAAAAGAAAGTATATGATGATGTCTCGCGACCAGAATATTATACGAAACGGAAATATAAAAATTGTAAATTTACCCTTTGAAGAGGTAGAAAAATTCAAATATCTTGGAGCAACAGTAACAAATATAAACGATACTCGGGAGGAAATTAAATGCAGAATAAATATGGGAAATGCCTATTATTATTCAGATGCGAAGCTTCTGTCATCCAGTCTGCTGTCAGAAAAGCTGAAAGTTAGAATTTGTAAAATAGTTGTATTACCGGTTGTTCTGTATGGTTGTGAAACAGGAACAGAAGTTAAGGGTGTCTGAGAATAAGGTGCTTAGGAAAATATTTGGGGTTAAGAGGGATGAAGTTACAGGAGAATGGAGAAAGTTACACAACGCAGAACTGCACGCATTGTAGTCGTCATCTGACATAATAATAAAGGAACATTAAATCCAGACGTTTGAGATGGGCAGGGCATGTAGCACGTATGGGCGAATCCAGAAATGCATATAGAGTGTTAGTTGGGAGGCCGGAGGGAAAAAGACCTTCGGGGAGGCCGAAATGTAGATGGGAGGATAATATAAAAATGGATTTGAGGGAGGTGGGGTATGATGATAGAAACTGGATTACTCTGCTCAGGATAGGGACCGATGGCGGGCTTATGTGAGGGCGGCAATGAACCTGCGGGTTCCTTAAAAGCCATAAGTAAGTAATCAATATACAGTTCGTAATAATGAAGTTACCGGAAAGTTTGTCTATTATATAATTCTTAATATGGTCTTTGTTTAAATGTCGTTTAATATTGAAATGACGAGTAAAAAATAAATTCGATAGGACACAGTAAATAAGCAATTCTTTCATATTCTTCAACAAGAAAATAATCATTCCCATTTTCTTTGGAAGTAGTATATCTTCACGGGTTTAGATTTTGCTATATTCCAGTTCTCTTCAAACTGCAGTACGCGTATTGTGTACCTGCCGCCGCGAGGATGAATGTTGATATAGGCGAGCGCAACTTGAGTCGACGGCAATTCGGATGGCGGTTGTCTGCTAGCGTTTGCGTCGAGAGAGACAGATAGGGAGAGCAAGGCAGCGTGCAACATTGCCACATCGAACTTCACGCACGCGCAATACAAATAGCGCAGGAGAGAATTTAAATTATCAAAAGACAATAATGACCTCAGCCGTTGATTACTGTAAGCATGACACCAAACAAACCCTCTTTCCTTCACTAACAATATTCTTTGCACGGTTCTCAATCCCACACCACATGCTTCTGCAGTCGTTTCTTGCATGTTGGCAACGTTGCTGCCAGCATCAAGATGGCCGGCAACGTTTTTAAAATAATTATACACCTCAAACACTATTTTCCGCGCCTGCTTGTGTAATACTTGTCTTTTTACAGTCTTTTCTTCCATTTATTTACCTTACATACACAGAGTAAATGTTAGTTTTACTTATTCAATGTATTGAAACACTCGCACGTGAACAAACGAACTCGGGAAGTGCTTGTTATAGACTGATTCTGATTGGTTCTACTGTACAAGCTTGTGACGTCACATACCAGAAATGCTACGGCGCATATAGAAGCTAACCGCCTTCCGAAATGCCGTCTAGTCTAGAACGCCATGAGCACACTGGTAGAAAAGGTCGTTGGGGTAGAAGGCAGTCGCTGTCAGGAGCTACAGTTCTGCAGGTCTCTTCTGAACTGTTTTCTGCTGGCACATTGAAATTTAAAATATGTTTCAGCCCGAAATGTTATAGTACATCAGTGGTTATGTGGATTGATGGTTAGACGTTATCTTCTTGGGTTGCTTGTGGAAGCATTTGGCTCCATTACTGCGAGAAGTGGATAAACCCGTGCAAGCCCAAGTACAGGAGGAAATAAACTATCTTCAGCGACGTAGGTTTCAAAAATGTAGTCGGATAAAACTGCTAACTTGTCGTTCATTTGCGGCGAAACGCTGATCGAGTCCACAAATGCACCAAATGTTGTGCGCTTCCTAGAGGTATATTTTGGTGCGCTTTCATTACTGCATAAAAATCTATCTGGGTGCGTTTTCAATGCGTAGCCTATCACTTTATCAACATTCTCACCTCTCCCTCATTTCATCCATCATCTGCGATAGTAAAAGTAGCCTGGGGTAAAGTCTTCTTGTTTTCCGATGCTTATCAGTCTACTCGCGTGGGATGGGACTTGGCTCTATCAGCAGTGTTGCCAATTCAGCGGTTTTCCCGCTGAATCCAGCTTTTTTGAATAACCATCTCGCGGGTAAAATTTATATTATCCTGCGTACCGGGAATACTAGCGGTTTTTAAACTTTAAAGTTTCTTAAATGAAATTCATATTAGCAATATGAGCGGCTTTCATAATTACGTTTAATTCGTTCAGTGTGTGTTTGTGAAATAATGGATGTGTTAATGGAGTGATAATTCCATATTATATGTTACCGTTAAAATCCGAAATCCGTCAAAACCAGTTTCAACTAATAAAAACTAGTTTAAGCAAATAAAGATAGATAGAAAGTGAGTTTTCGTATGATCTAGATTCAGTGTCAGGTTTAGGTTTTTGTTTGGTAAAAGCCTAAAAAAACCTAAACAGACCTAACCTGACCTGTCATTGATTCTAGATCTTACGAAAATTCGCTTTCTACCTATCTATATTTTAAAACTAGTTTTTACTAGTTGAAACTGGTTTTGTCAAATTTTGGGTTTTAACAGTAACATATATCGTGCAATAAGAATTTAAATATATTGTGTCTGTGATAAAAGTGAGCAAAATTGCTTTATAGCGCCACATTGGCAATGATAATAGTGTGCAATATTCGTTATATTGGCGGGTGGATGCTCTACCTTGACCGTTATTATTATTATTATTATTATTATTGATATTGTTATTATTATTGATATTGTTATTGTTATTGATATTATTATTGTTATTGATATTATTATTAGTATTGTTATTATTATTGTTATTATTATTGTTATTATTATTATTGATATCGTTGTTATTATTATTATTGTTATTGTTATTATTATTGTTATTGTTATTGTTATTATTCTTATTATTGTTATTATTATTGTTATTGCTATTATTATTGTTACTGTTGTTATTATTGTTATTATCATTATTATTTGTTATTGTTATTATTGTTATTGTTATTATTATTGTTATTATTATAATTGTTATTGTTATTGTTGTTATTATTATTATTATTATTGTTATTGTTATTGTTATTATTATTACTATTGCTATTATTATCATTATTATTATTGTTATTGTTATTATTATTGTTGTTGTTGTTATTATTATTGTTATTATTATTGTTATTATTATTGTTATTATTATTGTTATTGTTATTATTATTGTT
The DNA here is from genome assembly GCF_040183065.1 of Periplaneta americana. NCBI lineage: Eukaryota > Metazoa > Arthropoda > Insecta > Blattodea > Blattidae > Periplaneta > Periplaneta americana. The sequence continues at coordinate 176,519,121 of NC_091124.1, forward strand.
ATCATTGTTATTATTATTATTATTATTATTATTATTATTATTATTATTACTAAATAAGAAGTATACATTAAAATCTAGAGATATTTGTTAGAAAATCGCGGGTTTTCGAAAACTATCTAGCGGGATTATACGAACAACTGTTGGCAACACTGTCTATGAGGCCGGCAGCATACTGCATCGGACATTCCGTCTCGGACAGGACGGTTTTGTCTCGGACTGTTCCACGTGACGATGATTACACGCATTCTTATGAGGCTGCAGTATACTGCAGCAGATGAATATCCCAAGACGGATGCCCGATGCAGTATGCTGCAGCCTCATAACCAGGCAGTGGATGCGCGATGACTTAAGGAAAAGTGACGTTTTGTATCGGAGTATATGGCACGTGCCGCGTCGTTCCTGTTTTGTGTACCTGGCGAGTACAGCAGCGTACAGAACGAAGGAACCCCGGTCCGTTCATAGTAACATTGCAACGCAATGTGTGCAGTTGTGTTATCCTGCTCAAGTATTTAGTACGAGTTGAATATGTTGTGCTGATCCATTCATATTGCAGAAGTCAAAACGTTAAATTGGCTTATAGATAAGGAAATGCATTTAAGAAATATGAGAGTGACATTTTATGTATTAACGAAGACAATATCGTGTGTAATTTATGTAAAATTGAAGTAAAAACCAGAACAACTCAGGCTATAGAGAAACATTGCAACAGTACATCGCACAGGAAATGCGTTGAAATGAAATCTGAGGAATCATCATCATCATCATCATCATCATCATCATCATCATCATCATTTAATTGTGCGGATCTAACGACACGTGCAACATGATGCTCAGTGCAAATATTCCTCTAAAGAAATTGAGTGATCCCCATTTTAGAGTTTTTCTTCAGAAATTCTCTTGATACAAAAACTATTTCAGCGATAGGCGAAGACGATTCAGCTTCGACAACTTACGAGAATATATCGTCGTTTACTGCAACGCTGGTAATTGCATCAATGATAACGAGGACTGAACTTGCAAGGTATGTGCTACAGTACTACAGTACGTTATTTTTCTTTTCCTTCTGACTGTACGGAGATACAGTAGCATGTTGACGTCGTCTGTTTACGTTTAAAATCTGTTCAGCTAATGGTCTGAATGACAAAAAATGTAACATATAGTAAATGTGCACCTACATTCAACGATAAGTCATCCCGCATCCACTGTCTACTCATAAGAATGCGTGCAACTGTCACATCGGACGGTCTGAGACAAAATCGTCCTGTCCGAGACAGAATGATAGCAGTATGCTGCCGGTCTTAGGGCTGAGGCAGAATGGCCCATCTGTCAACCGATGATACAGGGACGTCACTTTATTTTTACTAACATTTTTAACATTAACTTGGCTATACTCGGAAACACTGTTACCCCCTTCCATTACAGGAGTTTGGAGTTGCTAGTGCAATATGTAAACAAATCATTTTACTAGCTATAGGAGGAGAGAAAAGTAGTGTATCCATTTATGTTGCAGGGAAATATAGTATTACGATTTTCAGTTTGGTCATTACTTTACAGTAGACCTATCTTATCAAAAAACAGTAGAATAGTAACAATTTTTTTTTCACACACTCAAGTCTTCAGGCGATTATGTACATTATGTAATGTCTACTTTATTCAGCATATTACTAACCTGATTTATTCTTGAGAATTTTGTGAGCACTTCCGTAAGAAACCCCTAATTCTACAGCTACCTTCTTGACCGACTTATTAGGACCTCGCTGCATCCTTTCTCTAGTATCTTCTACAGCATCGTCTGTTACCTTTGTTGGCCATCTTACACTTTTCTTCCTTTCTATACACTCTGTTGCTCTAAATTTATCTACCAGATTAATGACAGTTCTACGAAAATATTCCATAATGATATAATCAGGAAATTGTGAAGAAAAAAAACTGTTGTTCACATTCGGTTACATTGTAATTCCAGTTTCCATCATCGTCCTTCATACCTACAAACAGTAAAACAAAACTCTTGTTTAAATAATGCTGTTAAGTACCGCACCATGTTATAGGGTACCGTACCGTACTTTCGGTAACTCTAATCTTCACTTGTGCTCAGTCCACACAGATAAATTCAGTTATGCTACACACGATACCTGTGTGAAAATAACCTTCAATAATATAAGCTCTTTCTTCTATAGAAAATGTAACATATTTCTGAAACACACTGTACTCTGTACTGTTTATTTCACTGCTAGCAACAGCGGCCGTAAGTTTGTGTGACTGACGTTAGCAAGGACATTAGTGAAAGGGGTGGGAGTCAAGTACATTTAGAAACGCAGGTACAATAAAAATTGAAGTAAGAATAAAATGATGTCCCTGTACATGAAGGGTTTGGTACTCCAGGTCTCTGGGCTTATCAGGATACTCGTCCGCAAAATAAGACCTGGCTCTATCGGGGTTGAGGCAGGATGGCCCACCTGTGAGCATCTGAATCACGAATACCACTCAGGTTATCTGTCGAACTTGGACAATCATCGCATTTATAGGGCATATAACGGGCCTAGTGATCGGACCCATCCCGGACCGTCCTTGTAAAGCCAAGCCAGGAACATCCATCATCTTGACAACAAACAAATACAGTATTCATGTTCTAAAGTGTATTTGAACCACTTGGTTACTCTGTATCACTTACCACAGCGGGCATTTTAATTCAAGAGTCGCTAAATAAAGAACAATTGCGCTGCTAATATACTGGTAAATTGAAATAGCTACAGAGCAATACTCTTTGTGGATTAAGAGGTCTCAGTATTATGTAAACAACTTCCACTCAGTGCCAAGGCCGTAGTCAGTACGGCTATTTCCGTATCACTTAAGCCTGTCACAGAGATAACTTAATTGTTACTGTCACATCGCTGGGATGACAAGTCGCGTGTAGCTTGGATAAACTCGAAATATCGACAGAACTAGATCAGCTGAGAACGAACGGGAAAGCTGACATGGCTTGTTAGGATAGCTGCAGTAAGAAGAAATACAGTATGATTCACAAATCACTTAACCAACGCAAACATAACTACGAATAATTTAGTTTTCAGGAAACATGAGTATTAAAGTTACTAGAGCCTATTTGAGTGTTTGTTATGATTATTCCGTTTATATGACGTCATTCCATTTTCGACCAATGAAGTGCAATGAAATTTTGAATTCCAACTAATCACATGTAAACATGGTACGTTAGAATTTAACACAAGAAAGTCTTATCATACATATTCCGAAATTACGGAGACTTTGTTCACATCTACTACATATCTACTAGTGAATTGAACCGGAAATTATATACATTATGTAATATCACTTCAATAAACAGTTAAGGAGAAGTCTCTATTAAAATTAAACAGGGGAATCTCGGTTCCCAAGTTAAGTAATTCAACGATAATTTGTGTAGCATCTTTTAGCTCCTAATCCATTCCGTAGTTGCAACTTTGTTGAAACGTTATTCATAACTAGAGACCGGAATCTTAGTCACCACTCTTTGAAGTTAAATTAGTTCGGAGTTTGTGCATTGAGCCAAATGCGTCATCCTCAGAACTGGTCGTTGTTGGTCTTGGCGCCTCTTGTTTTGTTTCCTGTGAGGGTGTGTTCGTGTGGTATAATGTAGAGTCAAAGAGTGTGTGTTCTGAAATTGAGTTGTGTGTTGAGAATTTCGTTAGGGTGTGTTTGTGTGTGTCTGTATATTTCATATTATTCTAGTGTGTTTAGTTTCTGGCTTTTTGGTTGGATGTGTAGTATTTCCATGTCTGTGTTGATGTCTCTGTGGGTGTGGTTAGCATTTGTGATGTGTTCTGCATATGTGGAGGTGTTTTATAATTTTGTTATGGCTGTGATGTGTTCTTTGTAACGTGTTTGAAATGATCTACCTGTCTATCCTATGTAGAAGTTGTTGCAGGTGTTACATTTGAGTTTGTATACGCCTGTATTGTTGTATTTGTTTGTTTGTGTTGTTTGTGTGTTGAGATGTTTTCGTAGAGTGTTATTTGTTCCGTATGCAATGTTGTAATTCAATTTCTTGAATGAGGTTGCAATTTTGTGTGTGTTTTTGTTTTCGTATGTTAGTGTGATGTATTTTTTGTGTTCTTGTGTTTGTGTTGTATTCTTATGTTTTTTGTGATTATGTTTTGTCTTACGTATTATGTTGTCTATTATGTTAGGGTTGTATCCGTTTTCTTGTGCTATGTATTTGATTGTGTTTAGCTCTTCTTTGTAATCTTGTTGGTTCATTGGTATGTTGAGTAGTCTGTGTACCATTGTTCGGAATGCAGCTTGTTTGTGTTGTGTATGTGTGTTGCTGTTGTTGTTGTTGCTGTTGTTGTTGTTGTTGCTGTTGTTGTTGTTGTTGTTGTTGTGGGTTTTCTGTAGACTTTGAATGTGTGTTTGTTGTCTACTTTTGTTATTGTGATGTCTAGAAAATTTATGGATTAGTTGTTTTCAATTTCTAATGTGTAGTGTAGCTTTGGATGTATTTTGTTTATGTGTTGTTGCAGGTTTTGGATCTGTCTTTTGTTTCCTTTGTACCGGGTATAGTATTAGTATGTCATCTATGTATCTGTGCCAATATATGATGTTGTCTGCGTGTTTGTTGTTGTCTTTGTTTAGTATGTATGTCTGTTCTATGTGGTGTAAGAATATTTCTGCTAGTATGCTGGAAATGGGTGATCCCATGGGTAGGCCTTCGGTTTGAGTGCAATATTTGTTATTGTATGTGAAGTAGTTTTGTTTTGTGATGATGCCTGTGGTGTGGATGATTTCTTTAATGTGTTCTTGTGGTGTGTTGTTGTTGTTGTTTTTGAGCATTTGTTCTAATATCTGTAGTGTATCTTTTATGGGTATGTTTGTGTATAGGTTAGTTATGTCGAAAGTTGCTAATGTTGTACTGTGTGGGATATATATATATATATATATATATATATATATATATATATATATATATCTCCGTAATTGCTTATGAGATAAAGCTGTACATAAACAAATAGAAAGTGTGCCAAAAATAGCTTTTCATTATCACGGGTGCTAAAAACGGGAGTCTCCCAGATGCGTAGTGGTAAAACAATTCGTTGGGTCACTTACACCTGAAGGATAACCTCCCGATTGCGTGCATAATACTCTTTGGCCATTTGAAGGTTACAGACCAAAAAATGTGTACAGGACCAGCTAATATAATGTACAGACACAATGCTGCGCTGAGAGAAATTTCAATTACTGCACTTTCACAATTATTTTAAACTATAGTATAATAGACTTAATTCAATTTATCGTTACCCAAGATGCACTGCGGAAAGACGAGAAAGTTCACACTCTACAAATTTTAAGTGCTTTCTTAATGCTGCTCATTAAAATGTCAAAATTTCTTGTGCCTCGTGCATACAAAAATTTTAAAATTTCGTGTGGTGGAACGCCGTAAGTTATCAATCTTGTTTTCGTTGAACATCTTAATGCGTTTCTCAACAGAAGGAATCCTCTTCTGTACAACAAGCTGTCATCGTCTAGACACATTTTTATTCTTATGGGTGTGTCCATCTGATACGCATTAAGCACATCTAAGAAGGTAAAAATGTCTAGATGCGAAGAATGGAATACTCGTAAGTGGTTACGGTACGTCATAAATGAATGCTTTAGCAGGCATTCGTGGGTTTGATGCTGAAGCTCGTCATTTCGGCCCTTCGTTCAGATAGTCTGTAAATCTTTACACTCTACAGCTTATCATCTTACAGCATGATTGATACAAGATCTTCTAAAGCAGTTTCTTACGTCGCCTTCGTTCATCATTGATAAGCCAAACATTTAGATCAGAGGTCTCCAAAAAGCGTATCGTCATTCGTGCTCTCGATGCTGCCCGCCGAACATAGGGTGCTGTAAGGCTAGAGAAGGGGAAGAGACTCGTACCTCAACAGATTGGGAGTGGTCAGTGGGGGATCGCGGCAACGGTCTGCTTATGTTTACAACTAATAACATCAAAAGAATAAGAAATATCATACGTTTGTATATTTTTTGACATACTATGAAGTTGGAGCCCCGTCGTTGCTATTGACACAACCATTGCAAATTCAACCTCTTCTGTTCTACGGTCCCTTTCAGTGCCTGGAAAAGATCTTCTCCAGTTGTATTTTGTAATTACATCTAGAAGATATGTAAAATGTTCATTAACTCCTCGGATGAAAATGGCTAGATGAACTTTGCCATTTCTATCTGTGCTTTCGTCCAATGCAAGTGGGTAAGCTACAAACTGGTTAATTGTGGTTTCGACTTCAGATAAATTACATTTACAATGTTGAAATTCCTTCTCTGAACTGTAATTGGAAACAATTTAATTTTCTTAAACTTTGACTTTGTTCTGGACACAGTATTTTAGTAACGTCCTCTATGCACGATTTTACAAATGATGCTTCTGTAAAGGGCTTCATTGATTTTCCAATATTCCAAGCTAGAACATAGCTAGCAGGAATTTTTTTTTATTTAAGACTGAGGACACGTGTGTGATTTGTGTTTGTATTTTCTTGTTTTATATTTATCAAAATATTTTCAGGCCTACGCATTTCACCTAAAATTAAACGAGAAACTATATGTTTGTCATGCCGAACTGAGTGTAAACGTATTGTAATATACTGATTATTATGTATAACCAACAGTTATACAGATAGCCCAAAATAAATTTTCACATGTCCTACATGCCTGTAATTGTATGATATTCTTTGTGAAGAGTCGAGTATTGTCGTCGCATGTTGAATTTTAACACACCGTTAAAAATTTTCGAACAAATTAAGCATTTCACATTCTCCCCACTAACACAAAAAAAAATTCTCTTCCTATTCATCCTTGAATGTACAACGTCCATGATTAGAAAACATTGTGAAGCGGTGGAACACTCCGACCAACACAATGATAATGGCAGTCCGCCACTGCTCTTCGTTTGCGTATAAACATTGAGTACAGTACAGGTGGAGATGGGTGAGGCGGAGCGGCTCATTACGTACTGGCTTCGGTTTCGTTCAGGGGCTTACTCGCGAGTACGCTTTTGGAGACGTCTGATCTAGACTATATCAAAAAACGGCTTTCAACATATTTCTTGCTTAATCTTTCATGATGAATTCGATGTCACCATGATTTTACGAAATTGAACCTACATCACTTAATTACGGCTTTTGGCCACCCTAAATCAATACTAAGATGAATAGTTTTTTTTTTCAAAATCTGCAAATGTTTTAACGATTGTTTTTTGTAAACAATTTTAGGGCCCCTTCAGACGAGGCCGCTTTTAGAAGCGCTGTCGCCTGTGAATAATGGACATAAATGGGGACTCACACACAGTCACGGCCACAGAACAGTCACGCTGCAGACAATCTAAGTATCTGGCTCCACCGTTGGTGGCGGCCACTAAATGTGGTGCTCCCCGTCGCCATACTAGAAATTCAATTGCAGGTTTCACACGAGGCCACAGCCACACCAGCGACGCTGGCGCTGCTAATAGACAACTGTTCGCGGCGTTTCAGACATGCTCGTAGCGCTTCAGACGCACGTTCGCAGAGTTTCAGACATGTTCGCAGTACTTCAGACGGACAACACAGCTCCGTTTCTTACCATTTCTATTTCATATGTTCCATTCTCCTCCATATCCACATCCCAAATGCTGCTAGTCGTTTCTCTTCACTTCGTCGTAATGTACAGTTACCCTTAAAAAGAATGAGACGGTTCTTGGTCGTCGGAAGTTAAAGTTCTACAGCGCGGTTCACTCGATATCGACGTAACGATACATAACATGAGAAATAGTACAAGAATTGTTACAAGGACCACAACAAGGACAAGGACCAGAATAAGGATCACGAAGAAGACTGCCATTTAAGGCCAGGATTTCACAACATAGCTCGAGTCACAAAATATCATTGCTTCACTGTACCGAATGGCAAATGCCTGCTAAGGGATCTACATTCTAGACTGCTGCTGTCACTGTCTTGTCTCGGTAGCTCATATAGTAGCGTGCCGGTTCCATTGTATAACCGAAACGTTTCGTGTTCGATCCCAGGTAAAACTTTTTTTTATTGAGGTGTAATTAATTTGTTCAGAGTTCCTCGACTGTCTAATTTGTCGAAAAATATGGAATAATTTATGCCCAATTTCTGGGTCTTACAAGTGGGCTGAACCTCGTCAAAAAAATAAATCTTACTTGGAAGTTAAAAGTATTCTTCCTCAAACAAAAATCATAAGAAACAAAAAGAGACCTGTTAACTTAAAATCTTGTCCACATGCCATCAGCTTCTATTACAGATCTAAGTCGATCCGGCATGGATGTCACGAGATTGTGAAATAAGTTCTGATCCCCGGCGAGATCTTCCCAGGTGTCAACAACTTGATCCCACAATTCGTCTCGATTTCGAGGGCGTCGGTGGGCATAGGGACTATCCTTCTCTTTTTCAATTCCACCCGTAAATTTTCGATGACATTCAAATCAGGTGACTTCGGAGGCCAATTAATGATTTCGATCTCGGGTCTCCTTTGAAACCATCTTTGAATGCTTGCAGCATAGTGCACGGGATGGCTATCCTGCTGGAAGAGCAATGTTCCTTCGGGAAAACGTTCTCGGGCGGAGGGAAGGAATATATTTTCCAGAATGTGCTCGTAAGTTCCCGCATTAAACTGGCCATAGATGCTTCTATAACGCCAGGTCCATCGTAAGACATCCACCCCCAACACGATATGCTAAAGCGCCCCGATCTTTCACGTCGGTGCACATAGCGCTGGTCATGTCGGAGACCATCCTCACGATAGACACGGACATGACCTTCGTAATCACTCGAGATGGTTGTTTCGTCGGAGAAAATTACATTTCTCCAATCGAAATCCACTCGATTGGTAGCGAAGGCAAGACGGTCGACAGCTTGTGCTTCCCCCAATATTTCCATTTGCGCAGCCCTCCGGCTCCTAATACCGCGGTTCCTCAACCTGCTGATCACAGTCTGTGAAGAGCCGGGAAAGTTAGATACTGCTTTTATTTCGTTAGCAGTCAGAAAGGGGTCCTGTCGATCTGTCTCGAATAAGAGAGCATCCTCTTCCAATGAAGAAATCCGCGGACGCCCAGGAATAGGGCGATTTTCGACCTCCCCTAAATTTTGGTAACGATAACCCACCTCGCGGCTGTACTTCCAGGAACACCGACCAAACGGCCAGCAGATCTAGCCCCATATCCAGCCTCAACTAGAGCTATAACTCGCTGTCTCATGTCACGTCGGTTCGCCATTACGATGAGAAATGAGGGATGACGATAATACTTTAGTGTAGACAATGACTATTTAACGTGATATAGAATTATTGAAATAAGAGGCATCTTGCATAGTAAGAGTTAATAAATCAACCCTAAATTAAATATCTAAATAACAAGATATAACAGGAAGTCCAACTGTTGCGAAACTAATCAAATTAAATCTAAGCTGAAGTAGCACAGCCATTGATAAATGTTTCGTACACAGAATTAGACTGAATTCCTATTCGACAGAACCTATAATCAGTGGCTTGTCTGAACATGATAAACAAATCCTAAGTGTTTCCAATGTCACTGAACAATTTCAAAATATTAATTTAAAAACTAAGAAAGGATCGTAAATGTTGTATCTAATGATTATTTACATTTATGTCTACAAAATGAATCTTGGAAAAACGTATATGATACTGGTACTACTGATATTAAGAGTTAATGTATTGCATTTTTCACTTAATTTCATAATCACTTCAGTGGATTTTCTCCACTCAATGTTGTGAAAAAATTCAAAAGTAAAAACATGCAGATAACGCAGGGACTTCAAAATCTCATGTATTAAAAAGAAGAATCTATATGTAATGAGTTGCAATGTAATGATCCTCATGTTCTTAAATACTGCAAGGAGTACAGTGTAATTTATCAAAACTTATGAAAGAGGGAAATAGAATATATTTGAATAGAAAAGTACAAAATTCAGATAATGCAATTAAATCTATTCGGAATATTATTAAATTTAAACTTGTAGATATCCTAAGAAAGAAAATATTTTTTCACTAAAACCAATGATTATAAAGTAGAGGATCCCAAATCTATTGCAAATTCTTTTAACGTATTATAGTATATAGTACAGAAATATTATTGACAACTTAAACATTAAAGATTTTGCAAAAGATACTGCAATTGGTTACTTAACAGATGCATTTAATAATTAGTATTAATATATGTAATTAGTCAATAACTGCAACAGTGCTTTTTCATTCAATCATAACATGAATAAAATTGAATGCATACTAAATTAAACACTATTGCAAACACGTAGATAAAATAGTTAAAATTAACTGAAGGTGTGAGAATGAAATAATCTAAAGCTATACTTTTAACAAAAATTGTTTTGTGCGAGTGCATTTCTTACACATATAGGAAAGCTATTAATAAAATATTGTAATAATTACTCAACAAATTACATAGCCTAAGGACTCTAAACCTTTGTAAAAGTTTGTCTATTATTATATATATTTTTATAATTTCATTTTAATTGTTAGTTTTTAATATATATGCATTTACATTGTATATGTGTGTGTATAAATGCATTTATTAGATTAACGTTTATAATATTATAACTTGTAATTTTGTATTGTTTGCGATCATTAACACTTAATCTCAGGTCTTTGTAAAACTCTATTTCAACGTTACTTAGCTATTTCAACGTTATTTAGACAAAAAAAATCGTTGTATAGACTAAGAATCGAACTCGCACTCTTCTACACAACACGCAGAAGTCTTACCGTCTGAGCTATTGAAACGACATGAAAGCTTTCCTTTCTGTGCGGAGTGTCGATCTAGTCATGAAGGTCCATTGTCGATTTAACTACACGATTTATGTATATATTTATCTTTCATTTACGTAATATTATCATATTTTTTGCAGTTTTTGAAGTGAATTTCGGAACGATGCTAGTAACAAACCAAATAGTCTGAATTTAAGTAACTCAATATTCGTTATCTTGTATATCGGTGCTCTGGTCTCCGATCATGCGCAGTGTCTCACATCTGAGACTTAGGAATATTCAATCGTCTCATCCTTTTTCAGGGAAACTGTACATAATAAATTAATAATTAATAAATCTCCGTTTTCTTGGCGGGAATCGAAATTATACATTGAATTTGTGATAGAATACGCTAACATTTGAATCATAGAGGCCTACCACTTCTGTTGCTATTACTACTACTACTACTACTACTACTACTACTACTACTACTACTACTACTACTACTATTAGGCTATTTCAAATAATAATAACAATAATAATAATAACAATAATATAATAATAATAATAACTTTTAGTAGAGAATGTCGTTATTTCCACTGCAAACGCATATGTGTAGCGTACACCCATATGCAAGCACAATGTTTTTCTTCATCCTTCAGCTTTCTTTTAAAAATGTAAGCCCATAAAGCGACTGGAGGTGACAATCTACGGAAACTTTAGTTCCTCCTCTCATTCTTATTTCACAGTTGCTAGGAATTGTATTTTTATACCAACTAGTTGTGCAAGAAACTATTTGGAGCCTAAGTTCATACAAAATTTGCTATAAAATAGATTTACGTATTACGTCAAAGTGTAAGAGAAAATTTCACAGCACCATCTCCTTCGTTGTTCCAAGTCTCCTTCAACGGTTGATCAAGTAATTCGTTTTTGAATATTACAAAAAATGACAGTCTTGAAATTGATTTCTCAATTATGCACACTTTCCGGCTTCATGCTCTATTTTTGTGTCGCATAATTGCTTCATAATATATTCTTTCATAATAATCTCATATTCTTTTTATCATATCCTCTTGACACAATTTGTAAGATATGAAGAATTGCATTTAAGCGGCTCCCACTTGTTTTATATTATTACATCATAGATCAACTTTCACATCCATGTTTTAGAATTAGTTTATATAATATATTATGTAGTCATCGTTTTACTTAAATTGCAAGCTTCCCTCGCCGTTAATATTATTAAAATTTATGTTGTGTTCTGGATGAGCATTCACTTCCTGCACTTAAATTTTACGTCCGAAACATTTATGTGATGTTATCTGCTGGCATCACTTGTTATTTTATTATTACTGTATATATATATATATATATATATATATATATATATATATATATATATATATATATATATATAAAACAGTGTCAAACTTGTACTAAGGTCCCTGAGACAAATAACGCCATGTACATCTTTAACGCCACCCTATTAATTCGTGTTAACGACACCAGATTGTGGTAGTGCACTACTGTAGTCTGCATTCGCTTGCCATGTAGTGGTGAAATGAGTTACTAGCTGTCCGCTGACATTTACGAGTCACATGATATTCCACCATTTTGCTGTTTTGTGTGAAAGGCAATATTTTATTTCGTGTGTTGAGCAAATAATAACTATGTTAAACTATATATTTTCGTGATCCTTAAACATTCTTCTATGCAGAGAAAGTATTTGCTATCTATAACATTTTTGAAAATGTTACAGAAACAGGTGTGTAATGTTATCCAGTACTCGGTAGCGCTTTAACGCCACGTGGCGTTAAAGGTCTACAGATACAATTTTAGGTTATGTTAGTACGGTACTAATTTGTTTAACGATAGTCGCCTCAGTTTTTAATAATATTTTCATTGCTGTTATATTCATATTGTGTGAGGTATTTACATAATTATTGTGGAAACATCAGAAAAACACTAACCTTTCAACTAACAAATGTCCAGAATGTGCACAGTGATTATACTGGTTCAATAACATACTTATATTAATATATACTAACGTTAAAGCTTTTGTGTTTATAACTTTCTACTGTGTCTCGTCTCTTTTGAAAGTAAGAAGTTACCGGAAAACATATTTTCCTAATCCATTTGGTGTTTCAGCTTCAGATCAAGAATATTTCATTAGTGATTTTATACCTTTTATTAACGGAAAGTCAAATTTAGTTGCTTAGTACAATTTGAGTTGCTTATGAAAAATAATTCATTAATAATTGTAAGTGTATACGTTAGGTGGCGCTAATTGGACAACCTGTTCCTAATAACGCCAGTATATAAAATTTTCCTATTTGAGTTGTAATTCTTCTGCAGTACATAATATCACCATTTTCATTGTGCTATTTTCCAAAGATAAAATTAAAGTTTCTTTGTGATAATTTTTGTGTTCGTACATAACTTATTTCCAGAGCAAAAGTGGCTGAAGTGTTAAGGTGGCGTTATTTGGTACGTGTACCTTATTAAGACATATCCGGTTGTGTAATGTGAAGGCAAGTTCATTCAAAGGCAATAACATTGTGATGGAGAACCGTGCAGCAGAACTGGATTGGTCGTCCCAGTAACCCTGCGACACTCGAAAATCTAGATGTAGTATGTACCAAGGAAAGTAGAATATATTCCATTTTTCTTGGTGTACGGTTTGCCGCACTATAGGGTGTTCGAAAAGTCCCACAGGATAAGTCAATTCACAGTATGTTTTCGATATGTTTTCGTCCTGTTCCACATAGGTCTGTAAGCACATAAGCAGGTATACTTTATTTTATTTCAAGGAGTGCAGTTCGGTGGCTCCTTTGAACACCGAACTGCACTCCTTGAAATAAAATAAGGTATATCTGAGCACACGAGGAACATAATTTACTGCTACAGCATCGCATTCATCCTCGACCCTGATGCAGAGTTGGTCCACATCGCGATTGTTCACGCTGTACACCCAGGATTTGAAATACTCCCAGAATACAAAGCCCAACGTATTCAAATCCGACGATCGTGGAGCCCATTCAACGGACCCTCTGCGAGCAATCCAATATTCCGGAAACGTGACATCCAGCCAAACTCACACAGCCGTGGAATAGTGCGGTGGAGCACCATTTTGCATTAACGATGCAAGATGCTCTCCAATGGTGTCCAATGTCTGCATCGGCCAACCTTCCAGCAGTTTCAGAGATAATTTTCGTCGTTCATATTTCCTTCCAAAAACATAAGGGCCAATGCTACGATCTTTCAAGACGCCACACAAGAATGCACGTGAAGCCCTACTGTGTGGAAGGATCTTCCAAAGGGGAATTCAGCGAACAGGGATTATAAAGAATGAACACTGAGCGAATTTACCTGTGTTTTGTTTCTCTGTGCGCCGGCGTTTAGTTCCACTTTCAAGCGCTAGAGGTTAATGTAATCGAGCACACGCTAAGGTAATAATTAAGAATAGAGTTGGGACATAGGACTCAAACATCGCCTACCTTATTGCATAATCCAGTAACGCTTTGCTTCAAATAAATTCAAGTTAACAGCTTTTCCTTATTGCTCAGTGATAAACTAGTTGTAATAATATATTTCTTTACGTTTCGTATATAATAAATTATATTATGAAATAATTACTTACTTACTGCCTTTTAAGGAACCTGGAGGTTCATTGCCGCCCTCACATAAGCCCGCCATCGATCCCTATCCTGAGCGAGATTAATCCATTCTCTATCATCATATCCCACCTTCCTTAAATCCATTTTTATATTATCTTCCAATCTACGTCTCGGCCTCCCTAGACGTCTTTTTCCCTCCAGCCTCCCAACTAACACTCTATATGCATTTCTGGATTCGCCCATACGGGCTACATGCCCTACCCATCTCAAACGTCTGGATTTAATGTTCGTAATTATGTCAGGTGAAGAATACAATGCGTGCAGTTCTGTGTTGTGTAACTTTCTCCATTCTCCTGTACTTCATCCCTCTTAGCCCCAAATATTTTCCTAAGAACCTTATTCTCAAACACCCTTAACCTATGTTCCTCTCTCAATGTGAGAGTCCAAGTGTCACAAATATAAAGAACAACCGGTAATGTAATTGTTTTATAAATTCTAATTTCAGATTTTTTGACAGCAGACTGGATGATAAAAGCTTCTCAACCGAATAATAACAGGCATTTCCATATTTAATTATAAAATAATATAACACGTTATAAAATCGTGTATAAAATTCGTTTAATATTTGTATACAATATAATAGGCATATGGTTTTACTTCTCGTAGGAGTTTTGTTTTTCCATTTTCAGTGCTATCAAATCATTACATATTTTAATTGTTGTTGGGGTCAACGTCTCAACTCTCATTATAAAGGAACTCTAGAGTCTAGACATTACAGTTAATGACGGATTTATTATTTATCGGTCCAATTTATTTTATTTGAGTATATAATGTGTTACTTGAAGCAAGTAAAGCGATCGGTTTGGAAGTAAATCCCGAAAAGACAAAGTATATGATTATGTCTCGTGACGAGAATATTGTACGAAATGGAAATATAAAAATTGGAGATTTATCCTTCGAAGAGGTGGAAAAATTCAAATATCTTGGAGCAACAGTAACAAATATAAATGACACTCGGGAGGAAATTAAACGCAGAATAAATATGGGAAATGCGTGTTATTATTCGGTTGAGAAGCTCTTATCATCCAGTCTGCTGTCCAAAAATCTGAAAGTTAGAATTTATAAAACAGTTATATTACCAGTTGTTCTGTATGGTTGTGAAACTTGGACTCTCACTTTGAGAGAGGAACATAGGTTAAGGGTGTTTGAGAATAAGGTGCTTAGGAAAATATTTGGGGCTAAGCGGGATGAAGTTACAGGAGAATGGAGAAAGTTACACAACGCAGAACTGCACGCATTGTATTCTTCACCTGACATAATTAGGAACATTAAATCCAGACGTTTGAGATGGGCAGGGCATGTAGCACGTATGGGCGAATCCAGAAATGCATATAGAGTGTTAGTTGGGAGACCGGAGGGAAAAAGACCTTTGGGGAGGCCGAGACGTAGATGGGAGGATAATATTAAAATGGATTTGAGGGAGGTGGGATATGATGATAGAGGCTGGATTAATCTTGCACAGGATAGGGACCGATGGCGGGCTTATGTGAGGGCGGCAATGAACCTTCAGGTTCCTTAAAAGCCATTTGTAAGTAAGTAAGAGTATATAATGTACCTAGATGTATTAATTATTGTATGTCTGTTATATTCCGCTTTGTCGACTACTAGCTGGTATGATGTCAGCGCCAACTCTAGGGAAAAAGCAGAATCTCACGCTCAAACGAGTTTGAAGGTCATTGAAATCAGTCCTGCTATCAAAGGTACCGACGCGAAGTGTCCATACTTGTAATTCCCTATAAGCTGGGGAGTTCTTCTGTGACAAGTAGTGCAGATTCTGTTTGTTGACTTCCCTTTCACGTAAAAACTTACATCAGATAACATCACGCCGATAGAAAGGCCGCCTCCTCATCAATCGTGTCCAAAAGCGAACCACACAGTTTCACCCTGCAGTCAGGATCATCTTCTAATGATTGTTGCAGATGTTGCAGCTTGAATGGGTGTAATTTAGCCTTCCTCAGCATACCGTGGACAGTGGACCGAGGGACGTTCAGCTCCTGGCTGGTTCGCCGTATTTACTTGTTTGGATTGGCGTAGAATTTGGCAGCAGCTTCGTCAGTGTGTGGCCTTCCCGACCCGGACAAATCTGCTATAAAACCGTGCTCTTGATTGTCTCAATCTTTCTACACTGCTGTGAGATATGGTTGTTGTTCGGGATGACGTCAATTAAATTCGTTGCTAATGTCTCAGTAAGAATAACCACGTCCATACAATACTGGGTGTTCAGTTCAAAATGTGTCTTGGCTCGCTGTATGCCGTCATGTGGCTAGCTGATGAGCCTAGAGAATTCAATCTTCCTACACTTCCGCAGCTCAGGTGTATAATCTAAGAGGCAGAGAAGTTGGCTAGCAAGTACGGCGTTCATTCTGAAGAGTACGTGCCGATACGTACGGTAACGCCGGTAGTGGCAGGAATGTGAACTGTTTGGAAATACGTACTGTCGGGATATGGGGAGAGGGTTAAGACGATTACTTACGTATTTGTTGACATTAACTTCGACGGTCAACATGGACACGGAGCATTTGATTTGTGTTGTGGAATGTTACCGTACGCAACCGATGATAACAAATACCCTGCGTACGACTTGCCGGCGCAAAACACAGTTCGAAAGAGGTTACGGTAGCACACAGACCGTGCAGACCGCCATCTGTTGCTACGACGTTCAAGTTATACCGTACACATTCTCAAGTTCAGATTGAAGAACGCCTTAAATAATAGGCAACTTCTCTAACATATAAACTGAAACTCGCTTCAAATCGGTGACCCAACAACAGTGACGTCATGACACACTTTGAAATGAACACCCAGTAGTAAAATTTCCACACGTTCCTGTTGCGAAAATATCATCCACTGCAACAAAACAAGGAAAAAACAGTTATTTTGGTATTTGGCCTGTGGTGGACGACTTTTCTGATACTTTTTAGACAAGAAAGAATATTTTATTAACACTTATCAAGCGTTTCGATAATGTGCCCTAAATGGTACAATATTTCCATAACGAAAGATAATCAATTTTCGATTCCTCTCAAATTAATCGGTATTATGAGGCAACGAAAGAAGTGGACAGCTTCAAATACTTAGGGAGTGCTATAAGCAGTAACATGAGTTGCTGCCAGGAAGTCAAAAGGAGGATAGGAATGGCCAAGGAAGCTTTTAATAGGAAAAGGAGCATCTTTGTGAACCTCTGGAAAAAGAACTAAGGAAGAGACTAGTGAAGTCCTTTATGTGGAATGTGGATTGTAAGAGACACAAACATGGACATTACCATGTAGTGAAGAGAAACGAGTGAAGCATTTGAAATGAGGATATGAAAAAGAATGGAGCGTGTGAAATAGACAGATAGAATGGGTGAATACATACATGCGTGCGTGCTTACATACATAGATACATTTTTAGTTGGTTATTTAACGACGCTTTATCAACTACTAGGTTATTTAGCATCGATGAGATTGGTGATAGCGAGATGATATTTGGCGGGATGAGGTCGAAGATTCGCCATAGATTACCTTGCATTCACATTACGGCTGGGGAAAACCTCGGAAAAAACCAACCAGGTAATCAGCCCAAGCGGGGATCGAACCCGCGCCCGAACGCAACTTTAGACCGGCAGGCAAGCGCCTTAACCTACTGAGCCACGCCGGTGGCTCATACATACATATATACATACATACATAGGGGAGAGTTGGGTAGTATCGGACATCGGGTAATATCGGACAGTGCGTTTCTTTCATCTACCACCATATGTTAGTACCTGAATGACATGGGTACGTTTCTCTATGCGACATCACAGAAACGTAACCATGTCAATCAGGTACTATCATCGTGTGGTAGATGAAAGAAACTCACTGTCCGATATTACCCGATGTCCGATACTACCCAACTCTCCCATACATACATACATACATACATACATACATACATACATACATACATACATACAATTCAGTATCTCGAGAAACCTACCTGCGCGCGAGGGGAAGGAAAATGTGGACTGAGAAGCTTCCTTCCCTCGCTACAATTCGACTTGTAAGCTAGCTGGCTCTCTTACCCCCACCATAAGGTTCTTACTATGAGCTGCGGGCGCTCGAATGCAATTGGTTTCACGAGATAACGAATGTCCTACACATCTATATTTTAACAAGGACCATGTTAGGAATTATTACTCCCGGGTAACTTGTTTTTTTTTTTTTTTTTTTTTTACAAAACAAACCACGTGTTGTTTGTAAAAGCAAAGTTCAGTAAGTACTAAATTACCGATCATTTACAGAGAGAGCGGCATAATTAAGTCGCTCAGTGAGTAAAGTTTTGTATCAACTCGACAGTAAATTTCAGTGGTAAGTCCGAGCACAGCGTAGTTGCGTGACTCAGTAAGTAAGAAATGCTGTGCAGCAACTTTAAGGAAATACTCCGAGAACTGAATATCTGAGTGACTCATAATCAATACAAAGGCGTACAGTTGTGCAGTATGAATCCAACATTAACTTTCAAGGATGACTCCAAGAACAGTATAGTGTACGACTCTGTAAATACGAAATTAATTTTTTAGTCATTTACAAGATTCTTTTATTTTTTTATAGAATAGTCTAAACATATTCAATATAGCCTACGTACTTATATTTCCCACATGAATTAGCCTATGCCGCTTCCTGCACCTGATTTTTTTTAACTTGGTTCCTTCTATACAAGACACAGAAGACCACTGTTCTCGTCGTCTAACATAAGATGGCGTTCAGAATACCTTATCAGAGCATGATAAACATCGGTGATTAGAACAAATCATTCTCTTCGGTTTTTTATGGATAAGCCATAATTGAATTACAAGCAAATTTGATCATCATTACTGTCATCATCATTATTATAAATTATTAGACAGTTGATGCGGGATGACTTATCTATCGTTCAATGTAGGTGCACATTTACTATATGTTACATTTTTTTTTTCATTCAGACCACTGGCTGAACAGGTTTTAAATGTAAACAGAAACGTCAACATGCTACTGTATCTCCGTACAGTCAGAAGGAAAAGAAAAATAACGTACTGTAGTACATACCTTGCAAGGTTTAGTCCTCGTCATCATTGATGCAGTCCACTCCTGTGGAGTAACGGTCAGCGCGTCTGGCTGCGAAACCAGGTGGCCCGGGTTCGATTCCCGATCGGGGCAAGTTACCTGGTTGAGGTTTTTTCCGGGGTTTTCCCTCAACCCAAGATGAGCAAATGCTGGGTAACTTTCGGTGCTGGACCCCGGACTCATTTCACCGGCATTATCACCATCTCATTCAGACGCTAAATAACCTAAGCTGTTGATAAAGCGTCGTAAAATAACCTACTAAAATAAAAAATCATTGATGCAATTACCAGCGTTGCAGTAAACAACGATATATTCTCGTAAGTTGTTGATGCTGAATCGTCTTCGCCTATCGCTTAAACAGTTTTTGTATCGAGAGAATTTCTGAAGAACACTTCTAAAATGGGGATCACTCAATTTCTTTAGAGGAATATTTGTACTGAGCATCATGTTGCAAGTGTCGTTAGACCCGCACAACTAGATGATGATGATGATGATGATGATGATATAGATGGTTCCTCAAATTTCATTTCAACGCCATTTCCTGTACAATGTACTGTTGCAGTGTTTCTCTATAGCCTGAGTTGTTCTGGTTTTTATTTCAATTTTACATACGTTACACATGATATTGTCTTCGTTAGTACATAAAATGTCACTCTCATACTTCTTAATTGCATTTCGTATCTCTAAGCGAATTTAACGTTTTGCCATTATGAATGGATCAACACTACACTATTAATAATAATAATAATAATAATAATAATAATAATAATAATAATAATAATAATAATAATAATAATAATAATTTATTTAACCTGGCAGCGTTAAGGCCATACGGCCTTCCCTAACACTCAACCAGGAGTAAAACTGCGTTACAAAAACACTACAAATTTACAAAGTACACTGCAATTTTACACACAAAACTGAATAAAATAATAATAATGTAATGTAAACAAGTAAGTAGAAATCAGACGTAATATATAACATGCAGAAAGAAAGGAAAAAGGATAATAAAATATGAACAGCAGGTCAAAATAAATGAGACAAAGTATAAAAAATAAGACAATTATTGATAATAGCCTAATAATAATGATAATAGTAATAATAATAATAATTATTATATTATATTACATTATATTATATTCAACGCGTAATAAATACTTGAGCAGGATAACACAACTGCACACATGGCGTTGCAATGTTACTATGTACGTTGCTGTACTCGCAGGTACACAAAAGACGGACGATGCGGAACGTGCCATATAGTCCGATACGAAACAACTTCACTTTTCCTTAAGTCATCCCTCATCCACTGTCTATAAATTATCAACGTCGTGATCATCATCGACTTCGCGAATTAAACCATATTTGGATTGCTCCGATCTCAAGCTTTCTTGAAATTGATTACCAAGCGGTTCTGCGTCCTGTTGGTATGTATTGATCTCCGAAATGCGGAATTCTATTAAAAAGTTCTAACCAATTTAAATTATATTAACTGACCTTTTCTACTAAACTCGTTAGATTTAATTATTGGCGTACATCCTCGCTTCATCGCCGATCTCGGAGTTTATCTTGCTTCATGCCTCACAAACCTCATTTCTGCACCTCCAGTCCTTTTGGATTGGCTTTTTGGCAGTGTCCAATTTTCACAATCATACAGGAGCACAGGAATAGCCATTACTTAATAAAATTTAACAGTTGGGGTTTTTCTCGGGGTTCTCTTATTTTTCCCCATATTAGCCATTTATATAATTCCGTCACCATTTCTCCATTTCGTTATCATTTCATAGCATTCCCCGATCGAGACGGACGGAGGGGGCTGGACTAGGGACGACGGGAGTTGCCTGCTCGAAACCTGGGTATGCAGCGAACCTTAGTGTAGTCAGCCGGTGTGGGTTTGGTAATGCGTCTAACTTGAGGGTTAGTGCAATAGACCTTAACAGGTCGCAGTGATGGGCCATAGTGACCTCTTCCGTAAATTCAATTCAATTCAATAATACAATGTAAAACCTGTTTCTTTCTTTGTTATTTCCAAGTTCTGTTTGACGGTTTCGTACATTTGGTTGAATTTGTTTAGTTTATTGTTTACATAATCATTTTTGTTATATAGGAGAAATTATAACTGAACGGGTTACATCAGCTGCTTGTCTATGCGGATGACGTGAATATGTTAAGAGAAAATCCACAATTGATTAGGGACAACACGGGAATTTTACTGGAAGCAAGTAAAGAGAGAGGTTTGGAAGTAAATCCCGAAAAGACAAAGTATATGATTATGTCTCGTGACGAGAATATTGTACGAAATGGAAATAAAAAATCGGAAATTTATCTTTTGATGAGGTAAAGAAGTTCAAATATCTTGGAGCAACAATAACAAATATAAATGATACTCGGGAGGAAATTAAACACAGAATAAATATGGGAAATGCCTGTTATTATTAGGTTGCGAATCTTTTATCATCCAGTCTGCTGTCCAAAAATCTGAAAGTTAGAATTTATAAAACAGTTATATTACCGGTGGTTCTGTATGGTTGTGAAACTTGGACTCTCACTTTGGGAGAGGAACATAGGTTAAGGGTGTTTGAGAATGAGGTGCTTAGGAAAATATTTGGGGCTAAGAGGGAAGAAGTTACAGGAGAATGGAGAAAGTTACATAACACAACTGCACGAATTGTATTCTTCACCTGACATGTAATTAGGAACATAAAATCCAGACGTTTGAGATGGGCAGGGCATGTAGCACGTATGGGCGAATCCAGAAATGCATATAGAGTGTTAGTTAGGAGGCCGGAGGGAAAAAGACCTTTAGGGAGGCCGAGACGTAGATGGGAAGATAATATTAAAATGGATTTGAGGGAGGTGGGATATGATGATAAAGAATGGATTAATCATCCACAGGATAGGGACCAATGGCGGGCTTATGTGAGGGCGGCAATGAACCTCCGGGTTCCTTAAAAGCCAGTAAGTAAGTAAGTAAGTCAGTCAGTCAGTCAGTCTTGTCGTCTGCAATTAGCAGTGTATCAATTGTGGAACTTTTAATTATAACATAGGCTACTGATTAAGATTCGTCTACTAATTTCGTACGACTTCTTGAAGGTGACAGTGGACATACTTGTACCTCACTCAATTAATTCTTTCAGCTTTGGGATATTTTGTGGAATTTATAGTTTTATTTATAATTTTGTTGTCTATATACAGACTTCGTATAGGACTAATTATTTTTCACACGAAGATATTTTTTTATAGTAAGAGCAGGAGGTGAAACTAAAATATTGCCTACCACACCAGTTTCGTCACAGGCTTCAAGCACGACAAGTGCAAGAGGCATCAGCGTGTAAACGAGATAACGGCATCAACAAGCAAGTCGGTAAGTGAGAGCATAAACTGCTTAAAGAGGGAGAATAAAGGCGGAAATCTAATTCATATTAATTCACTTAACAGCATTTTCAACTATTCAGAGATGATACGACGGATTAAGGGAAGAGGATGGTATTTTTTTGGTGAAAAATGAGTAAATTAAAAAAAAATCTTTAAAATACTCTGTGATATGTGTGGAATGCATAACATTTTGTGGGTATTTGTGCCCTTATCGGATGTTGAGTCGCCATTTTTAAACTTCCTGCGTTATGGATTTTTAAATCACTCGCCCACTTTTATTGTTGTTTCCGGTAAATTAAATTTTCAAAAAATTTTTTTTCTTTAAATACCCCTTGATATGTGTGGAATGCATTGCATAACATTTTGTGGGTATTTGTGCCCTTATCGGATGTTGAATCGCCATTTTTAAACCTCCTGCGTTATGGATTTTTAAATCACTCGCCCACTTTTATTGTTGTTTCCGGTAAATTAAATTTTCAATTTTTTTTTTAAATACGCTTTGATATGCGTGGAATGCATTGCATAACATTTTGTGGGTATTTGTGCCCTTATCGGATGTTGAGTCGCCATTTTTAAACTTCCTGCGCTATGGATTTTTAAATCACTCGCCCACTTTTATTGTTGTTTCCGGTAAATGATATTTTCAAAATTTTTTTTTCTTTAAAATACCCTTTGATATGTGTGGAATGCATTGCATAACATTTTGTGGGTATTTGTGCCCTTATCGGATGTTGAGTCGCCATTTTTAAACTTCCTGCGTTATGGATTTTTAAATCACACGCCCGCTTTTATTGTTGTTTCCGGTAAATTAAATTTTCAAAATTTTTTTTTCTTTAAAATACCCTTTGATATGTGTGGAATGCATTGCATAACATTTTGTGGGTATTTGTGCCCTTATCGGATGTTGAGACGTCGTTTTTAAACTTCCTGCGGTATGGATTTTTAAATCACACGCCCGCTTTTATCGGTTCCCAGTAACTTCATTTTTTTTTGCTACATTGCCAGACAAAAATGGATATAATTTCTGAACTATTAAAGATACATGCATGAAATTTAGAACACACATTCTTTAGACTATTAGAAAACGTTTCTCTGTAACAGTATTTTGTTAATTGATTTCATTTTAAAAATACGTCCGTTTGTTTGCAAGAAAGGAAATCAGGAAATTGTTACTAAATTTCAATTGTTTATTTTACAAACGTAGGGACTAATATCAAAATTCTATTACAGGCAGTTTGTAGAACATGCTTTTGCAAATACATTGCAAAAAATGTTTGAATCTATCTTTAAAAACGGTTTAGATATATCGGTTTTAGTACAATCCTGCATTAGGTATATATTTTTTTTTCAAATTTGGGCCCCCAAATAATTTTTTTTCAAAATATTTTTATTTGGTTGAGTTGCCACAGCTATGAGCTCTCTACATACAAAAATTAATATTTTACACCAAATAGGAAAAAAGTTTTAAAAAATACCACCCTCTCCCCTTAAAAATAGTAAAAACAATGTACGTGGAAAACGTTCACTATGGAAGCTGCCTTGGTAGCTCAGTTGGCAGAGCGCTTTTTTCCGACGACCGGATATACCCAGTTCAAATGTCGGCGATGGTAAGTTGTATTTGTGGTGAACAGCGCGAAGATCATGAGAGTTTTAATGGGGTCTCTCATTTTCTCTCATTAGAACAAAACTGTCCACAATTCTCTTTTCATTAGCATCTTCGTTTCGTTAAAATATGACACCTCCTGTATTCGTGTGACGACAGAACCGCCGTCCTTAGCAGTAGATGTTCCTTGCGGTTTCTCCAAAAAATTGATAGATGGCAGTGGTAGTGACATTTAGAGAGTGATCTCAACATTATAAACAGAGCTCAGTGCTTTTAGACTACAGTGCTTGCCAAACACCACGAAATTGTGACGTAATAGAAATGCAACCCGCACACCACTATCGCAGGGAGAGGAATGGAGTGGGTATCTCCTCAGGTAATGCAGTGAATAACAGTGCAGAGACGGACTGTCACCAAAAAACAAAAGCAATATAATATTCTTCTACTTATTAACTATACACACTTTCTTCCATGTTAATTTTTTATCCTCCTATTCATTGCTTTTGTATTATTAATAAAATATAATAAATTTATTTTCTTATTTACCATAAAAGAACGTGTGCTTTACATCAGCAGATATTTTAAATTATAAAAACGTATCAGGCTGGTAACGAAGTTGTAAATTACACTACATACTTAAAAAAAACGTCGAAGTATTTTACACCGATTAAAACATAGAAGCCGATACTTTTTATTGTTTATTTATTAATGAAATATTAAAATTATACTACATACGTCGAAAAACCGTCGAAGTAGGCCTATTTTACACCGATTAAGACATAGAAGCCAATACATTTTATTGTTTATTTATTAATGAAATATTCAAATTAGACTACATACGTCGAAAAAAAAACGTCGAAGTATTTTACCCCGATTAAGACATAGAAGCCGATACTTTTTATTGTTCGTTTATTAATAAAATATTCAAGTTACAGGTAAGGGCGTGGTAGTCTTCATAACAAGAAGAATGATGACAACGTAGATTGTTCTTTTATACTTAATTTAAAATTTTACAACAAATTAAGTATCTCATATTTTTGCCATCTGCACAAAATAAATACTTTTCCTTCCATGCTCCTTAAAATTAAGTTATTGCTTACTATCTGCTTTCGAAAAGACATCGAAACATATTATCCTACACACTTGTAACATTACATGTGTACGTCCGCTGCTGATAAAAGTCTTTACTTATATCGAAGTGAAGGCTGTAAACAGAGAGTGGGGGGGTATGATGTCATGGTTACACTTGAGTGGAGGCAGGGGCATGTGTCGCCACACAGCTTTTGGCGATCACTGTTTTAGAGGAATCAATCATAGTTCTGTATAAGAGGCACCGAAGCCCCCCCTCCCCACAGATTCCTGCTTGTCTGAAGGAAATATTACTGTACAGTGAGAAAAGGCAGATCACCATCAGAGATATAGTGCACGGAGTAGAAGAACGGAGAGGAATGCGTAATGAGGAGGATGGTGGGTCCGACATCCGTCAAGGATGCACTAAAGACTTCTTTAGGCTGCAGTACATAAAGATATTCATGTCCCGACCGATAAGCACTTCTGTACCTATAGTTTACCACGAACGTCACAGGGCCTGGCCTGCATCAAACTTCAGTCCTCTTTGTTAAAAAGCGACAGTTAATTATCATATTTTAGCTAGGAGTAGATCTTACAGTGACTATTTCGTTTATATGACGTCATTCCATTTTCGACCAATGAAGTGTAATGAAATTTTGAATTCCAACCAATCACAGTCACACTTTGCGATACTTTTTGCAGCTAGATTTATCGCTATCAATTTATCGCATCGTCGTTCTTTTGTTTAGTCGTTGTCGCCAACTGTTTCCCCGTAAATTGATGATCATGAATATATTAAGATGCAACTACACGGTTAAACTTTTCTTTCAACTTTAAAGCAATGAATGCAGGATTGATATTTAATATTAATGTATTTACGCAGTGAAGACTACGTTCAAAACGACGCACCATGTAGACACAAAATCTTCATGCATCTTAATTGAACGTACTTTTTAAAATTGATTCTTTCAATATTCTTCCCAGATTGCACGCATACGCGATTGGAATATTGAACTGTGTAGATGCAGCTTTAGTTCCGTTACACACTACAGCGAGAATGCGTTTGTCGAGCTATAAAAAATGCTTTCGTGTAGCAATGATTGTAACGGTCGAAATAAGACACAGCTGACATTGGTCCAGCTCCCACAGGTAACTTAACTTATAATTGTAGCCTATAAAATTTGTATTTTGTGGAAGAAATTAAACAATTAATATAAAGTCAGATGTTCAAATTTATGTAACATCATCGCATATCAAACCCAAAGACCTTGCATAGTAATAATAAGGTCTTTGATCAAACTGCCTTCCGTATGGCGTAATAAAATTCGTGTTTTAATTAGACCTATCTATACAGAGATGGCTTCTCTGTGTAGCAACATGTCTCGCTGTGAATACATAAGCTTTAGTATATAACTGTCCCCACTGTTACTGTTAAATTAAATTATGATTTCAGCAGATAATGAAAATGTATTTATGTTATGATAAGAAAAGAAAAGTGCAGTACATCTAATTAACATTGTTAAACCTGTATTTCGCTTTTCGAAATTGGCATTATTGAATAATAACATCGAATTTCTTTATTGCAATAATCGATATTCATTTACAAGTATTTCAACTTCACAATGTCTGAATAGGTTAAGTATTCGTTAATATACAATTATTAACATTTTGTAATCGAATTTTAGGGATATATTATTTACATTTTTATTTTATTCACGAAATAGTCCTAATAAATGCCACTCGAGGTCTGAGATTACTACAAATATTATAATAGATCATTAACTTATTAAATTTATTGTGTAACCGTTTAATTTACCAATAGTTGTCATAGTCCTAAACATTTATCCTGCGACTATGTTTTGTTTTTATGAAAGGACTGGGCTAGTTTTTATCCACCGGTCTACGGACTGAACAAGTTTTCAACTGACATGCACAACAACACAAACTTTTAGACAAGGATTGGCGTTGTTTTGGAAGAAAACACGATTAAAATATAGTGATAAAGGTGTAAAACATAATCATATTTTACTTAATATGTTGTTGTTTAGTCAACTGTACGAACACAGGTCTGAACCTCACAAATGATACCAAGAAGGCACCACTTATGAGGTAACTAGG
The DNA here is from genome assembly GCF_040183065.1 of Periplaneta americana. NCBI lineage: Eukaryota > Metazoa > Arthropoda > Insecta > Blattodea > Blattidae > Periplaneta > Periplaneta americana. The sequence continues at coordinate 176,546,798 of NC_091124.1, forward strand.
CCATGAGATAATGGTCTAGGGTAGCCAGTTTCTTTCTCCCATATGATATGAAGTTTTGGAATTGCACACTTCAATTTCAAAACCCACTCTAACATTTGGATGTGAAATTTGGAATTAAAAAAAATCCGTTTTCTAAGATCTCTCTCAAGATTCACTCGTTTAGATAGAAAATAAAATGAAGATTTTCGAAAAGACTTAAAAACCAAAAACATCATTTAGTAAATAAAAGAATACCAGCAATAATTGCATCAAGAGAATGGGGACTTGGACAACTACGGACTTCCAAAACTTGCATTATTATACAGGGTGTTAAAAATCAGGAAGTTGTAGTATTCATCAAAAGAAGAAAGCAAAGTCTAATATACGTGGGTCCTAAAATTAATATCGCACGAGATATGAGTGCTTGTTAATCATCACTAGGCTTGTAATGTTGGGGACCGATTACAAATGTTGACTGCAGCATGGTACATAGATCGGGGACATTGACTTGGTTCTGCGATCGATTACGGGACTAACAAGGTGAACATAAACAAATCTGAACAGGTCTAAAAGTAAATATACGCTACATAGCACTACAAAAATATACTTTTACATACCTTTCGTTATGTGCAGAAAAATTATCATAGAATTATTCGTGGGTTTGAGTTTCCTCCTTTCCTTCAGGATACGTACAATTAAAATGCACAACAACTCACATATTCAGTGCCTCACCAAATTCCGCTACAAAAATATGAGTCTGAGAACCTTTAACCTTCGGCATTATTATTCATGAGGTACACCGTTTACGCATGCTACAGTAGTGACTGGTAAACAGATAGTAAACTTGAAACTACCGTAACGTACTCTATCGGTACCCAACATTACAAGAGTCTAATCATCATCATCATCATCATCATCATCATCATCATCATCATCATCATCATCATCATCATCATCATCAGTCGGTTGAGGCGCTTGCCTGCCGGTCTGAAGTTGCGTTCGGGCGCTAATTCGAGTCCCGCTTGGGCTGATTACCTGGTTGGGTTTTTTTCCGAGATGATGAATCCTAAGTCTGCTAAGTAAAAATAAAATTTAAAAAAACCTGTCGCCATTATTATTATTATTATTTACTTACTTACTTACAAATGGCTTTTAAGGAACCCGAAGGTTCATTGCCGCCCTCACATAAGCCCGCCAGCGGTCCCTATCCTGTGCAAGATTAATCCAGTCTCTATCATCATACCCCACCTCCCTCAAATCCATTTTAATATTATCCTCCCATCTACGTCTCGGCCTCCCTAAAGGTCTTTTTCCCTCCGGTCTCCCACCTAACACTCTATATGCATTTCTGGATTCGCCCATACGTGCTACATGCCCTGCCCATCTCAAACGTCTGGATTTAATGTTCCTAATTATGTCAGGTGAAGAATACAATGCGTGCAGTTCTGTGTTGTGTAACTTTCTCCATTCTCCTGTAACTTCATCCCGCTTAGCCCCAAATATTTTCCTTAGCACCTTATTCTCAAACACCCTGAACCTATGTTCCTCTCTCAGAGTGAGAGTCCAAGTTTCACAACCATACAGAAGAACCGGTAATATAACTGTTTTATAAATTCTAACTTTCAGATTTTTGGACAGCAGACTGGATGATAAGAGCTTCTCAACCGAATAATAACACGCATTTCCCATATTTATTCTGCGTTTAATTTCCTCCCGAGTGTCATTTATATTTGTTACTGTTGCTCCAAGATATTTGAATTTTTCCACCTCTTCGAAGGATAAATCTCCAATTTTTATATTTCCATTTCGTACAATATTCTGGTCACGAGACATAATCATATACTTTGTCTTTTCGGGATTTACTTCCAAACCGATCGCTCTACTTGCTTCAAGTAAAATTTCCGTGTTTTATTATTATTATTATTATTATTATTATTATTATTATTATTATTATTATTATTACTTAACTATTTCTATTTTTAAATCCACACACTGTATCTTTGTAATGGAAAATTAATTACTATTACTATTAGCACTACTGCTACTGCCGAGTTATTATTACCACCACCACCACCACCACCACCACTATGGATTATGTTGGAGTTTGTTCCCATACGTCGCCGTCGGAATACACTACCAGGGCCGGGCATGAGAGCGGCTCCATTTAGCCGGCCAGAGCTGCTCTCGCTCCGCAAGGCACTTCAATTCCAAGCCAGAGCAAAACGCTCACGCAGTGGCGGACTCGCATTACAGCTACCTTCCCTGCATTAATGTAACAAGAGCCACGGTTGTTCTAGTCATTCAGTCTGTCAGTACATAATAGTTTATAAGGATATTACATCAATCCATTGTACAGTACAGAATTTATAACACTCTTATTAATTTAATGAAATAAACTTCGCTCTACACACACACAAATCATTAGCCTTATTTACATAACTCATACGCACAGTGCTTTGACAATTAATGGTAGGCTATTAATAATATTAACATAAAGGATTACAACAATATAATATAATATAATACCATGTATGGTGGGTCCCTATCACCACGGCATGGCGCGTCCTCAGGTTGAGGATAGAGAAGACGGCCTCCAGATATGGAGGGTAGCTGCGAATATATTGAATAAGCAGTCGTGGACAGCCGATAAGGAGTGATCCTCCAGCTTGGGGGTTGGGCGAAGGGCTAACAACCCATCACCGTAAAAACAACTTGTTACGAATCCCTACATCCAGTCTGCTGTCCAAAAATCTGAAAGTTAGAATTTATAAAACAGTTATATTACCGGTTCTTCTGTATGGTTGTGAAACTTGGACTCTCACTCTGAGAGAGGAACATAGGTTAAGGGTGTTTGAGAATAAGGTGTTTAGGAAAATATTTGGGGCTAAGCGGGATGAAGTTACAGGAGAATGGAGAAAGTTACACAACACAGAACTGCACGCATTGTATTCTTCACCTGACATAATTAGGAACTTAAAATCCAGACGTTTGAGATGGGCAGGGCATGTAGCACGTATGGGCGAATCCAGAAATGCATATAGAGTGTTAGTTGGGAGACCGGAGGGAAAAAGACCTTTAGGGAGGCCGAGACGTAGGTGGGAGGATAATATTAAAATGGATTTGAGGGAGGTGGGGTATGATGATAGAGACTGGATTAATTTTGCACAGGATAGGGACCGATAGCGGGCTTATGTGAGGGCGGCAATGAACCTTCGGGTTCCTTAAAATCCATTTGTAAGTAAGTAAGTATAATATAATATAATATAATGTCCACACCTGTGGAGTAACGGTTAGCGAGTCTAGCCGCAAAACCAAGTGGCCGGGGTTCGATTCCCGGTCGGGGCAAGTTACCTGGTTGAAGTTTTTCCGGGGTTTTTCCTCAACCCAATATGATCAAATGCTGAGTAACTTTCGGTGTTGGACCCCGGACTCATTTCACCGGCATTATCACCTTCATCTCATTCAGACGCTAAATAACCTAAGATGTTGATAAAGCGTCGTAAAATAACCTACTAAAATTAAAATATTCTCCTTTCCTTTATTTTCAGTTTGAGAGTTTTCTGTATTTCACTTAACTTAGCGTATACAAAGACAAGGATCAGTCAAGATAAAATATGTACAGTATACACGATTTTGTTTAATTCATTTTGCATTCAAATTATTTGTAATAAGGAACTTGTGATAAAATGTTAAAAATATATAGGTACCAAAGATCAGTCTATTTCATACCTGCACAAACAGCGCTCAACGAGCGCGCGCGCTCCTTCGGAGCGGGAGAGCTGTGTTTACCGCTCGCCGAAACGGAGAGGAAGATACGTCAGAATGACATAGACTTGCTGTAGGTAGAGGAGAGGGAAACGACCACTCAGTTATCTAGTGGAGTGCAGTGTGTAGGCCTATTCTCAGTAACTGTTTCACGTTGCTTACCTACTGCTACAGTACAGCATGGAGGAATCTAAAAGACGGAACATAACATTTAACATTTAACGATTTACAGCTCGAACTTATTGATCTTCAATGTGATCTGAGGGCTAAAGGTCGTTTGAATAATACTACTAGCCTGGTTGAGTTTTACAAGACTAAACATTAGCAATAATATCCACGACTACACAGGCTGGCTGTGAAAATGATTGCTATGTTTGGCTCGACATTTATATTTGTGAGCAACTGTTTTCTATAATCAACTTTAATAAAGGCAGGCATCGAACATCTGTAACTGATGTTTCATTATGATCAGTAGGCCACTGTTCCTTTCAGCTGCCAACAGCATAAAATCTCGTTTTGATGTACTGATACATAAAAATATACCAAATGATATTGTACATTTAAGTAGCTATAGAATTTCTATTATTTCAGTAAAATAAATATTTCTTTATTAATTAATAGTAGTCCAAGATAGTTTTGCAAACACTGAACGGGAATGCATTTCATAAACAGTCTTACTACGGCAGTACTGTATTTCCTTTTATGTATATTTTGTACGAGATCACCCTTCTTCCAGTCCACCCTTGTACAGAGCGCAGCTAATATTTGCATTCCGCTCATGAGCTGTGAGCCTGCTCGGAGAGCGCAAACCTTGTGCAGGCCTGCTTAGGTCAAGCTCAGCCGATCCACTGCGATCGTGTTTCCTCTCTCCAGACTCTCCTGCCAGAAGTAACTTCTTGTTGCTGTACTTTGTGTGTCAGTGGAGGTGCCTCCTGTCAAACTTGGACGCCTCACATTGACTGGCGTTTCTGCTGTTCAATTAACTCTGTTCCAGATTCCGTCGGTATTGATGTCAACTCTGACCGTGCACTTTTCTCCTTAGCTCTGTTTACATAACGGCTATTGAGGTTTCGGTATCACACTTTTCAATGCAAATGCTAATGTAATCGGCCTCCGGTTTGGCTCCGTTTCCGGTTATACATGTCTAGCGGATAAGAATCCGATGAAATCTATTCTCAGCAGGGAAAAGGAGGTCTTTCACTCCTTCATAAAGTTTGCGGGTATATTCCTTGCCCTGTTTTTCACCTGTGTCATCTCAAGCTGTGATACTGCGCTATGATTACGAAATGAACAGTATTAGTAAAAAATGTGAATATGTATTTATGTTCAACAATATAAAGATCAACTTTCGAATAATAATAATAATAATAATAATAATAATAATAATAATAATAATATTATTATTATTATTATTATTATTATTATTATTATTATTATTATACTGGTGACGTTAACGACGACAACGATGATGATGATGATTAATTATTTAAATATGTCTATAACAGGGCAAAGCCCCAATTACAATAGACAGTACAGATTTGTTTAAAAAAAATAAACACAGAATTGCATATACATGAAAAAAAAAGAGATAAAACAGAAACAAATACAAGATACAAGTGTAATTACAAAATAAAAATTAAGAATGAAAAAAAAAACAAATAGATACTACCTAAATAAAAGACACAGATATAGATATAAATGAAAAATACCAAATAAAGATAAATTAAAGAGATACATATCATAGCCAAAAATGTAAAATGTAGCTATAATTGGCAAATTACAGAGTAAATATAACACTGTGTTAATAAATTCAGTATACAGTATTATATAGTAGGACTATATTATTTATTTACGAAATTTACCACTACAGAACACGTGTTCCAACCAGCATGATACCTGACTACAACTACAACCAACATCCTACTAGAATTCCACATGTCATGTACATAACTTTTTCTTGTACATATTGTACGATAACGAGAAATCTAAACCCTGTTTATTTGATAGATGATTGTAAGTTCGAAGCATTAATAAAAGTGGAGACATTTTATGAGATTGTGTTTTTGATGTATGTAATTAAAAGAGAGATCGCTTTCTCAAATTTGATTTACCAATATTGAAACTAATTAGCTGTAGAAGATCAGGGTTGTCTATTAAGCCATTTATGGTTTTGAACAAATACATTTGTTGTGCTCTTATCCTGCGACTACTGAGAGATGGTACATTAAATTCAACCAGCATGGATTCATAAGACTGGAATATGTTGTAACATGAATGTTTTTTCATATATAGCAGTTTTAGATGATGAATCCGGAGGTGTGCTCTGGAGTGGGTTTGATACTCGGTTGGACTGATTGCTTGATTGGGATTTTCCGGGATTTTCCCTAATTGTAAGGCGAATCCCATCGACACTAAATAACCTCATAGTTAATACAGCGTTGTTCAATAAGACCAAGATTGATTAATAATAATAATAATAATAATAATAATAATAATAATAATAATAATAATAATAATAATAATAATAATAATAGTAGTATAATAATAATAACTCGTCATGTAGATAATGCCGCTGCATTTCTAGCTGGAAAGAAAATATTGAGAGTTGTCTCCTCATGGGAATTGAATGTCCTTTATTTTGTATCCATGCTGTATTACATTAAGCACTGACCTTCTCGATGCTGGCGACACGACTAGTATTAGCGATACCAGTTGCGATAGGATCATCTCCATACACTGCAGACCAAGTAATTTTCTGTGCATCCTTTACGGCAGCCGTGGCGAAAATGTGACTCGCGAGCACATTGTGCCTCGCAATGATAGCTATGCATTTCTCTTGCTTCCTACCTCCCCCAAACCCTACCCTCTCACTCACTGGAGTCAAACTCCGTTCCATTTGTGTTTGTCTCTGGCCTGCGAGTGGCGTATCGTCGCAATGTCTCTCTCGAAACCATGTACCTCTACAAAAACGAAAGTTTCAAGTAGGATGGGAGGACGTACTTTTTTGCTGCCAATATGAGGAGAATATTAAATGTATGATTTCTTCACAAATATTACGAGGAAAACGGTTGTGTAACATAAAACGGCATTATACTAGATGTCACTCATGAAACATAAAAACTTAAGTATTATTATTATTGTTATTATTATTATTATTATTATTATTATTATTATTATTATTATTATTATTATTATTATTAGCTCTGTACGTCGATCCTTTTTCAGCATTTGTACGAATGATGCGGTTAGATCTTCTTTAAACTCACAGATTTACAATGTGATGTTAAATGAAAACAGATGTAAGGACTTGACAAATGTTGAACTTTTAAAATCTTTGCCAAAAAATAAATATCCGAAGCTTCGTTCTTTCGCTTGCTCAGTTGAAGCCATGTTGGCTACAACTTACGTTTGTGGCAAAATATTGTCAACAATGAAAATGGTAAAAACCAAATTTAGATCACGACTGACAGACAAATACCTTTGTGATCAACTACGACTGGCAGTAAGTGACATAATTCCTGATTTTGAAACTCTGTCGCAGAGACATTCTGAAGACTGTTAATAGGTTCTGATAATGTGTCCTATGTTTTCTTGTCCATTTCTTTCTTCGTTACACGTACTAAACATTAGTTTGTAGCCTTGTACTGTATAAAATTATATTTAAGTGCTTGACGTAAGGAAAATGAAAATCCATTAATAAGTCAGACAGTTGCTTCACTTCCGCCTCCCTCCATAGGTGCTATGCACGTTGCAGGTTACACAGTGGCTCGGCGCACGGTCCCATTTTCGCCACGGCTGCCATACGGAATGAGTTCCGTGCCGATTGTGCTGTAGGCTAAGATGGCTTCACTATCCATGCAGACCTCGGCGGACGGCTGATTCGATACCGAACTAAGGGCCGTATTCATAAACGAGACTTTGGATGAAGACTTCCCAAAGTCGACTTTCGTAGTAAAGTTCAACTTTGTTAAAAGTCCTATTCATAGACAATACTTCTGAGACTTTGATTTTGACTTTGGTAAGTGGAGATTTGACGATCTTGTACTAATGTTGGCAATCAAAATCACTGCCTTCTAAACGAATTAAATTAATAGATAGTTGAAATAGAGTAGGCATTGCCTCAATCAAAGCCATTTTTTGTGTCACAAATCAATGATACAATTGAACATCGGTACGTGTTAAGCAATTGTTAACCGTTCTTGCAGCTTTACATAAGAATAATATTATTATTTGAGGGCTTGTGAAATTAACGTAAGTACAAAAATTGACATTTTTAGTTCTTTACACCAATCGATAATAATTTGTCCTTCTACCTGGCCACAAAAAATCATAACACAGTTCGAACAGTCTTGTATATAACACAATTCGTAACTACAAAACATGATGGCATAGTTTATCTGAAATAGTATTGCCTGTTAAGAATTTTGTTGTGAAAAAACATCTATTTTAGTTATGTTAGTTTCACATCAAGCCCTGACATTATTTCATTGTAAAATAATTTTGTTCTGAAGATACGGATGATAATATTCCACCAATGACAGACTATGAAAGAGACATATTATCCTGCTGACAGTTGGCAGATTTATTCCCTGCATGTCTGCAGAAACTACTTAAAATTATCTGAAATCAATACGCAGAAAACATTATTATGACGACCGCAAGGATTATAAATTAACTGCATTTCCAACTGTATAATCTATCCTCTATATAGAATTAAACAGTAAGAATCAATATTAAGCCATTAATCCTTACCAATAGCGTAAAATCGCGATGAAAAAAGTTGTATTATTTATAGGTGAAATAGATAATCGTCTTTGATTATTCATGAATGAAAGTTGAAACATGACGAGGATATTTAATACTGTCTGTTTATCAAATCTGTACCTTGATTTGAATTTACAATCTATAATAATAGCTAAGGATCATGAGCAGCTTTAATAATCTCCTAGATGTCTTCAATATTCTCGGCAAATTCAGCAATTTCCCAAATATCAGTCATTTTCCTTTTGTCCACGAACGAAAGTCATAGTCAAAGTCTAGATTTTCGGCGACTTCGAAGTAAAGTCACGATTGAAGCTTACTTTCCTCAAAGTGTCGACTGTGAATAGGAAAATGGTGACTTTGTACTTTCCAAAGTCAACTTTGGTCCAAAGTCTCGTCTATGAATACGACCCTAAAAGAAGTAGGCTAGGCGTCCTATTTTTCGAAACGGAGATGATAATGAAAGCGGAATTGTGGAGAGCATTGGTATAATGAAGGAAGGAAAATGATAACCCTGATAAAAAGAACTTTCACAATTGTGGCTTTATCCACAATTGAGGGCTGTCCAGGTCTTTGAGGGCTGTCCTTCCTTAAGGAGATTCAAGAATAACTTAAAAAGTTGTGTATAAAGTGCAAATTAAAATTAAGGTGACATTTAACATTTAATTTTTTAAGGTGACATGTAAGTTATTTATTTAGCCTGACGAGTTACTTCCTTGGTTTGAATTGTAAATTATTTAAAAATAGCGTGTAAGAGGGTCTTAGACTAGAAATGTTTAGTTTAAATGTAGTTCTGTTTATAAGTACAGTATGCATAAGGGTGTAATTGAGCTGTTGTATCAGTGAAGCGTGGTGAGACAGTGAAGTTACGATTTTACAGTGCAGTGAACAGTTCCGATCAGTGATAATTTATAGTGTCAATGAAATGTGTTCTATAGTGTCAGTGGAATGTGTTGTAGAATGTAAGTGAAATGTGTCCTAAAGTGTCAGTGAAATGCGTCATAGTGCCACTACAGCGAGTGAAATGAGAGTAAAGTGAAAGATTATTATCAGTACCAATGTGAAACTTATGTAGGGCCTATGCATATGTAAGTTGTACCATATTGTAAAATTAGGTTCACTTATTAATTAGGTTATTCTATGTATTATTATTATTATTATTATTATTATTATTATTATTATTATTATTATTAATTGTAATTATTGTGTTAAATTGTATTGTGTATCGTAATTTTATTGAGTATTGTTTATATTGTGTATACAACTAATAAGTGAATTAGTGTCCAGAGAAACAATAGTTGATAAAGGAAGTGACTAGAGAAAATTAGAAGTGTTTGTTAATAGTAATTGGTAGTGAAATGTTACTAATATTGGAGTGTCGACTAAGTTAGCGTACAATCAGAGAAACTGAAATGATAGGAAGACAGCAAGTATTTCAATGTAAGTTTACAATTGAAGGTTGAGTTGACTTACAAAAATAGTGCCAAACGGAAAATTTTTGGGGGTGTAAGGGAACAATTAAACAAAATAAACATGTGATTCAGTGTCTAATGGAGAAATAGGGGATAAGAGTGATGACAGAAGTGAGGAGAGGTAGAACTGATTGTAAGTTAGAGAGGTAAGTGAAGGAGTATGATTAAATAGTGTTAGTAAAAGTTAGTTCATAATTAGGGAAATTTTAGACGACAGGAAGTACTTCAATATAAATAAACAATAAAAGTGGTGAGGTGTTCATTAGAAAGAAGAGAAAATTTTAAGGTGAGAGGTTAGAAAGCAAATTGAGAGTATGTATTATAGTAATAGAGGTAACAAAGGCAATAGTAATATACGTTACAAGAGCCGTATGTTGACGTTTTCATGTTCGAGGAAAAGATTGAAAAAGCGAAACGTAGTTGAGCTTTTTTAATTTCCGAGAACATGAAAACAAACATACCGGTCGTGTATCGTACATTATTTTGTGCGAAGATCGTTTATTACATACCTGAAAGACGAATTTCTAACTAGTTGCAATGAAATCTCCATCTTGGTTTCTGTTTAATGACGGCAACTTTAGAAAACAAAAATATCTATACTCCAGCAGGCCGTGATATACGTCTGTCTTTTTTCCCCCCAGTCTATAAATGCGAACTTAAAACAAACGGTAAGGTTATGTAATGATTTATTTTTTCATTTTAATATTTTAACAATATTATTTATATAACATATTGCAGTAATAACATCGGCATCTGGAGTCTTGTTGATTTTTTCACGGCTTCCTTAATGTTACTTGTATCAGGAATACAATAGCTTTCGTGGAGTAGTAGACTTTACTTAATTTTTGCAAATATTTAAAAACAATAATTAACAGTGCAATTTAGGTGAAATTGCAGTGATAAGTTTCCAATTTATAATTATTACTATATTGAACGTCTCTAAAAATATGTTAAAAGCCTAAAGCAGTAAAATCAATATGTCACAAGCGGTAAGAAGAGGGGAAATTGTTCTGTGTGTTACATTGGGAATACTGAATGTGGTATTTCACACGTACCGCGTATTGGTTCTGTGCGGAAAACAAGCAAATACGCACGATCTCGCACAAAATAAGTTGACTGTACACGTCAATGAAAGTTTGTATGTGTTATTGTAATTAGAAGGTAATGGGGAGCACGAATACAGAGATGTGGTGGCGACCCATTACCAAATATGAGTTGTAGAAATAAATATATCATATCATATCATATCATATATCATATCATATCATATCATATCATATCATATCATATCATATCATATCATATCATATCATATCATATATCATATCATATATCATATCATATCATATATCATATCATATATCATATCATATATCATATCATATCATATATCATATCATATATCATATCATATCATATCATATCATATCATATCATATCATATCATATCATATCATATATCATATCATATCATATCATATATCATATCATATATCATATCATATCATATCATATCATATCATATCATATCATATCATATCATATCATATCGTGTATACCACTGCCACCGGGTGCTTGCCCACTTGCAGTGTAAATAAATACACATATATATATATAATTAATAAGTACAATTGTGTCATCGCCGGAAATCTGACTAGGGTTCGTTCGCTAGCGTTCTGCTGACTGAGCTACCGGTACCAAGCGGCTCTGACCGCATCTGATAGGAAGTTCCACTACGTCTTATGAGTGTTAAGATAATGTTGGTTCATAATCCTCACATGGAAGGTAGCAGGAAGGCCTGAGGAAGCTAAGTGACGATGATGATGATTAGATATTTTTATGATAAAGATAATCTATCACCGTAATCTTGACTTGCACTTGTTACGATAAGGACAAGAGAAACGCGTCCAGTTTCTATGAAAGAGATAAAACTTCACTTCCCTGTGTGGTATCAAACCCGGATATGCTAAATTTGCGGCCGGAAACTTCGCCACTGAGCCACACCTGAGCACTCAGCATCATTTCTGTCATCCAGATATTATTTCACGTAGAACTGTCGGAATTCAGAAGAATACAGGATTGTTTCCGATCTCTGATAACGAATTTGAATGACGTCATGTGCGACAGGAATCACACCGACAGCTGAATTGCGGCGAGAGGTGACAGACCAGTAGTGAGTGATTTCATAATCAGAGTGCACGGTGTATCACAGTAGCAATCCCCCAGAAAATCGAGCCTTTTTCCGATGCCAAGTGCAGTTACGTGAAAATCATAGGAGCCCGCAAAAAACGTGGTTTCGTTATTTTCAAGAAAGGCATCTTGTGTGTACCTAATAACACTGGCAAAGCTCGGATGGGATTAATTCCAGAGTGGAAAAAGCAAGCAAATCCACCCCCCGTCACAAGTCGTCGCACCTCACGAGATGATACAAATTATTCGAGGTTTACCAATCTTATTATCAGGCTTCGAGACTTGGGACACGATACAATAAGTTTACTGTGCATGTACTACTGGGTGTTCAGTTCAAAGTGTGTCATGGCTCGCTGTATGCAGTCATGTGGCTAGTCGATGAGCCTAGAGAATTCAATCTTCCTACACTTCCGCAAAGGTGTATTACCTATGTGCTAGAGAAGTTGCCTAGTGAGTACGGCGTTCATTCAGAAGAGTAGGCCTACTTACCGATACGTACGATAACGCCGGTAGTGGCAGGAATGTGAACTGTTTCGATACATGTACTGAGGTGAGTTTTTTCTTACTGTCGGGATATGTGGAGAGGGTGAAGACGATTACTTACGTATTTGTTGACATTAACTTCGAAGGTCAACATGGACACGGAGCATTTGATTTGTATTGTGGAATGTTGCCGTACGCAACCGATGTACGACTTGCCCGCGCAAAACACAGTTCGAAAGAGGTTATGGTAGCACACAGACCGTACAGACCGCCATCTGTTGCTACGACGTTCAAGTTATACCGTACACCTTCTCAAGTTCAGATTGAACGCCTTGGTTAATAGGCAACTTCTCTGACACAAAAGCTGAAACTCGCTTCAAATCGCTGACTCATCAACAGTGACGTCATGACACACTTTGAAATGAACACCCAGTACGGTATAGGTTGTTGACTCGCTGCAGGTAGTGAAAGGTAGAGATGTGTTGAGGTAACAACGTTGCTACTCGTATTTAGAGTAGAGTACGGTAGTACGGGGAAACACACACATATGTACATTCTGAAAGTAATTTACATTACACAATGACAATGTCAAAAGAATGTGAAAAGCATTTATTCTCCTGTCTTTTATAAGCATTTGTGTTTAAATATACACAGTGTTAATGGTAGAAATAAACATGTAGCAATTTTAATTTCTTCATTTATGCTATTGGTCGTCTTTAGGAAGTGCAGTTACAGTACCGAATTGCAATGTACTGCAAGATACATTTTCAGTGTCTCAAATATAAATATTTTTCGGTTATCTGCCAAACACAGTTTGTACTGTGAAAAGCTGCGCTCTACGTCGCATGACGTGATAGGAGCAAAACGAAAAAACCTAACATCATTGCAGTCTCTAAGAGACAGTCCTTTATTCTCGGGTGACTCTATATCCACTAATCTGCTGTCTATATTACACAATGTTCCATATCCGTTATTTTTACATAAAATTGATTTCCATTTCTGTTTTACACGTTCAGTAACCGGTGTACTTGGTGTCTCATTAAATCTGTGTCATTTCCTCAACTAATTTGAGGGCTTCCGGCATCTCTTGCTCTGACTTTTCTAACCGTGTAATAGTTTCAGACACAGTTTGAAAACAGGTTTGTATGAAAACCAAATTATTCATCAGAACCTTCAAATCCAGAGCGTTTTCCTTTGCGTATTTGTTGGCATTCATTCTACAGTACCCCCACCCACTGTACGCTTTACCACTATACTCAGTACGCCGTTATGCGGATTTCCCACTGAACTGCTCTATCGGGTCCGAAGTCTCGAAGCCTGCTTATTACGTACACAGAAGATACCTTTCTTGGAAATAACGAAACCTCGCTTATTGCAGGCTTCTTTTATTTTCACTTAACTGTACTTGGCATCGGAAAGGGTCGTAATGTACTCTTCCCAAAAAGTCTCGATTTTATTGGGAATTTCTGCTGTGAGTCGCCGTGCACTCTAACTCGGAGATCACTCACTACTGGTCTGTCACCTCGCGCCACAGTTCAGCTATCGTGTGACTCCTGACGCACATGATATCATTCAAATTCGTTATCAGAGATCGGAAACAACCCTGCATTTCCAGTGTGGTAAATCAATGGAGATACAGAAGTCAAGAATAGCGTCATTGAGCATGATAGGAAGAATTTCCTAACAAAACATTCAGAGAGTGAAATAGATGAAGCTCAAGAAAAGCTCAAAAATTGTGGAATGGTCGTTGTTTTGTCTACGTTTTGGGACGTCCCTCGCTTGCTGCCAGACAGTGGCTGGTGGGCTTGTTGTAAGTTTGGCAAATAAACGAAACGGAACAATGGATGACATAATCATTAGAAGTTAAGGAAATGAGCCAGAATGTGTGAAACAGATGTTGGTGAGCAAGTCGTAACATCTTGGACCTCGCCCAACGCATCACTGGTTGAATCATCGCAACCAACCCACTCCTCACGAGCCCCACCTACTTGGCACGGGCCTCCTCCCCTCGTTGAAGAGTGATAAAATGCCATCAACGCACATTTCGTTGTTTAAGATGCGTTTCGCATTTAAAACACCTGTCCAATTTCACTGAACAACAAGAATTTTGCTCCGACTTAAAACAATGTGTCCCTTATGGTTTGGTGTGCGCTGAATCCGAAAATGCATCTCTTTTCTTCGTATCACGTAAGGGTTTTAAGATATACAGGGACATAATTTTATTTTTACTTCCATTTTTATTGTACCTGAGTTTTTGAATGTACTTCACTCCCACCCCTTCTACTAATGAAGTTCAACCGTCCTCCACACAGATCCAAGACCGCATATATAGTCATAGTAGCCTTACGGTCATTGTAAACAGTACGTTCCAAAAATATGTTCGCGTTTTCCCGTGAAGAAAGAGCTTTCAATATTAAATCATTTTCGCACAGGTATTGTCATCCATTTGCCTACGTCGTATCCCGGTTTCCCCCACCAGCTTTTATTCGCCAGCTAGTGGCTGGGCTGTCTTAGATCTTTTCTGAGAACATTAATTTCTGTTAGGAATTGGACGTCTACGTAATATTATATAACTGTTTAAAATAACTTAAATAGAAGGGCCTTGTTAAGTAATTAACTGTCACGTGATTTACTTCCTTTCTACGACCCTACGACATAACCACTTGGACGGACAGTAGATAGTATGTCTGAGTAATTTTATCTTTTCGGATCGGGCAGAAGTGAAGATTGAATTTACAGTATTTAAGGTATTCTTTTATAGAGTAGGTACAGAATTATTTCAACATGAGTTACTAGTACGACAGACGAAACTGGTAATTGGGATTAGGTACAAGAATCTATAGTGCGATAATATATAATATGCACATTAGAACTGAAGCCTGTATCGAAATGAACGATCACCATTTTTAAAAAATGTGTTTAAATATCCATATTATGATTATTTTTCAATTTAACTTCATTCTCTATATTGTACGCTAATGTGCTGTAGACAGTATAATATACACTGCATAATGAATACGTCCACTTGGACAGCTCAGTTTGTGAGTAAAAACACTCACTGTTAATACTGTACTGTACTTTGATTAAAAAAAAAACCTAATGAAAATGATCAAACTCAAAAGCGCGATATTTCCTAGTTTACGTAAATGGATGAACTACTTTTCTTCCCTCCTATACCCAATAAAGTGATTTGTTTGTATATTACGCCAGTATCATCGAACTCCAGTGGAAGGGGGTAGCAAAGGGCGTTGACCCAGAGGTATAGCCAAGTTAATATTAAAAATGTTAGTAAAAATAAAATGATGTCCCTGTATTATGATTTCACTTTTCGATAAGCGCTCTCCCAGGAAACATCTGGCGTTGGTTGGAGGTTGTAAACCAAAACAAAAGCTAATGAATGTTATGAGTTTATGACCTATTTCCTGTTTCTTATTGTTGTTGGCGTGTATTTTTCTACTTCTAATAATTAAACAGATATTGGTCCCTTCTATTCAGTAAATTTCATAACAGTTGAAAGTGAGGTCTACGCAAATAAACAAGGGCGTGGTTTTCAGTATTTAAAAGAAACGTTTACCAATTTGAGTGAAGGTAAATTAAAAGAGGGCATTTTCATCTGTCCACAAATTCACAAAGTTTTGGCTGAAACTTTGTTTGAGGAACAACTTTCAGTTACAGAGAAAATGACATTCCGCGCTTTTAAAGATGTTTGCTCAAATTTTCTTGGAAATCCTAGGGCAGACAACTCTATGGTGATATCTGGTATTAGTTGGTAACACTGAAGAGACGCTCAAATTAACCTTTTAGGACCTGCTCTCACGTGACCCTCACTTTAGCAGGTGCCATATCTTGAATGCAGCTACTATTATTGTTCTCCTTTCCTAGCCCGAACCAGAAAATACGGAGATTTAAACACTTTTTTACTTGTATGATATGAACACGAACATGTATCCTAATATATAAAGTGTCTGTATGGCACTCTAGATAGTGCCCATAGTTCATAAGCACAGTGTTGTTACGAGATGGAATGTGCAAGAAGCTTAGGCTCGCATACTAGTCATTATGCCATTTCGCAACTTTCCTAATGGCCAACATTGACTATCCTTGGTGTGCTGAACTAAATAAGCAATATAATAATAATAATAATAATAATAATAATAATAATAATAATAATAATAATAATAATAATAATAATAATCTATACTAATAATAAATCTGTAGCCGAAATTTTTCTGGTAATTTTCGATTTTCCAAAAGTAATTGGTTATAACATATATAATTAACCACCCTGAAACCGAAAATCGCTTTTTTGAAATTGTTGTCTGTCTGTATGTTTGTTACCTTTTCACGCGATAATGGCTGAACGGATTTCGATGAAAATTGGAATATAAATTAAGTTCGTTGTAACTTAGATTATAGGCTATATGGCATTCAAAATACATTTTTTAAAAGGGGGTTATAAGGGGGCCTGAATTAAATAAATCGAAATATCTCGCTTATTATTTATTTTTGTGAAAAATGTTACATAACAAACGTTTCTTTAAAAATAATTTGCGATAAGTTTTATTCCTTGAAAAATTTTGATAGGACTGATATTTAATGAGATAAATGAGTTTTAAAATTAAAATAACTGCCATCTAAGGCCGTGTAATGAATTAAAAAACAAATGACTTCGTCTATAAGGGGCCTTGGACACAACAATCGAAAGATATGAAACGTAGCCTACAGAGAATGTTTCTGTGTTTGTATGAAGTAATATCGGAAGCTGAATTAACCGATTTGTATAATTAATTATTATTTAACCATTGGAAAGTGTAGTTTCTCTAGATGGACATAATGGTATAATGTTATTACAGTAACTTCTAATGTAATATAATATAATATAATATATAATATGTTATATAATATAATTTAAGTTATTTGAAGGGTTCAGAACCATAGTGGGCCAAGCGCCATTTACTGAATACGTAGAAAACAAGGGTTAAAATTAAGTTATTACCATAATTAAATGGAAACCTATAACAAGTAAAATAAATATACACATTAAATCTAAATTATGTCAATTTTCATTAAACTATGGTTGCATGTAACAAAAATTAAGAAACATGTTAAAGGAATTGTCATTGCACCAAATGAGTGTCTCTGGACCAAAATGATCGCATTTTAATTATTTGGATGCAATTTAAATTAAGTAACATATTAAACGATTTATCCTTCTATCAAACACGAATGTTCCCTGGATCAAACGTCCTATTTTAATTATGTAATTACTTTATATTTATTTCTAACGGTGCAGCGGAGCGCACGGGTACGGCTAGCAATAATAATAATAATAATAATAATAATAATAATAATGACTTTATTTACCCTGGCAAAGTTAAGGCCGTAAGGCCTTCTCTTACAATCAACCAGGATTAAAACCTGCTTACGTAGTTGAACAAACAACTGAATCGGATTTAAGAAATTACATAGAGATACGATTTGCATAATGAGATCAAAAGAGGTAGTCATATAAACATTTACCTCATAAAATAAAAATAAACACAGTGAAATACATATTAATGTTGTTAGAATCAAATACGAATCACACAAAATCAGAAGGCGGTAATTCAGTAAAAATATGTACAAAATAAAAAATAATAGCAAAAAAACAACACAGTGGAATACATATTGGTATTAACTGATAAATAAACACGGTTTACAAGATTACACAATAAAAATAAGAAAAAAAAATAAATAAACACAGTGGAATACATTGCATTAAATATTTGCAACGCGTTAGGTCTGGCAATTCATTATAAGATGTTCTACTAATTTACATTTAAAAGAAATGAAAGTTCGGCAGCCCTTGACTTCAGGCGGCAGAGAATTCCAGTGACGAGAAGTAGCAACAGTGAAAGATGAAGAATAAAGAGATGATGTGTTGAGTGGAATTTCTAGCGTGTTATCATATTGTGACCGAGTATTTAAGTTATGATAGCGAGAAAGATTTTGGAAGCACAAAGGCAACGAAGATGATAAAATCTTGATAATTTCTGAAGTACTCTTATGTAACTTCTAATATTCTGATTTCACTCGGAGAAAACCTGCGAACCCTTATCAGCATACAGATACAATTAACAAGGCGGAATTCAAACTCAGAACATCGATTCCAGCAGTGTGGACGGTGCGTACCCTAACCGTTCAAGCCTTGATTTTTCTGAACCGACGCATGCGAGGTGCGAGGCCCGCCTCGCACAAATCCGGACTACACGAGAGATAGTAAGTGGTTTCTATAACTGCGAGGTGTGAGGTCTCCGCACGAGTCGGTTCAAAAAACCAAGGCTTTAAAGAGACAACTCACTATTTCTCGTGTAGTCCGGATTTGTGCGAGGCGGCCATCGCACCTCGCACGAGTAGGTTCAGAAAAACCAAGGCTTTATAGAGAGCACTCACTATTTCTCGTGTAGTCCGGATTTGTGCGAGGCGGGCATCCCACCTCGCACGAGTAGGTTCAGAAAAACCAAGGCTTTAAAGAGACAACTCACTATTTCTCGTATAGTCCGGATTTGTGCGAGGCGGGCATCGCACCTCGCACGAGTAGGTTCAGAAAAACCAAGGCTTTAAAGAGACAACTCACTATTTCTCGTGTAGTCCGGATTTGTGCGAGGCGGGCATCGCACCTCGCACGAGTAGGTTCAGAAAAACCAAGGCTTTATAGAGACAACTCACTATTTCTCGTATAGTCCGGATTTGTGCGAGGCGGGCATCGCACCTCGCAAGCGTCGGTTCAGAAAAACCAAGGCTTTACATATACAGGGAAATCATTTTACTTTTCCTTAAATTTTTATTGTACCTGAGTTTTTTAGGCCCAATTATATAAATCTCCCTGACTAAAGATCAACTTTGATCGAAGATCGAAAAGTGAACCGAGTTCAGACACTTCTTCTATTGTATAAAACTTTTCTGCGATCAAATTACCTTGGTTCAAATGCAATCTAAGTTCACGTGAAAAGGATTTGGCAACATCGCATAAACAGGTGAAAAACGTGATGCGCGGACAGGTTTGTTCAGTGTTGCCAATCTAGCGACTTTAACTCTTTTTCAACAACAATTTCTTTTAACTTTTATATTGCTTAAATAGGAATTTAGCGACCTTTTTAGCACCCTATAGTGACAAAATTTAATCTTTCTTTGTCGATAATGAGAAATCTAGCGACTTTACAACTACTTTTTGGTGACTTTCCGTACACTCTGTTGGAGACACTGGTTTTTTGTGCAATGTAAATAATGGCGGACAATAAGAAGAAGGTTACTGTTCTCCGAGTTGTTATCATGTTATGGTGTTTGATACTGCTAAACATAATAAAGCTTTATAAAACGACAATTTTCGTTTAGTAATACAGTTAATTGAAAATTTATGAATGTACCTATCATATCCGTTAATAGTTAATGGTTGTTATAAACATAATATAATTATAGGTTATGTTATTTGATACTGCTGAACACGATAGAGCCTTATAAAATATAAGATTGTTTGTGTATTAAGGCAAGAAATTGAAAGAAATATATATAAATGTACCTATCATATCTATTAATATTAATAATAATGGATATTTTATTTGCACAATCTGTCACTCGTGTATTTCAAACAGAAAAGAAATAACTGAACTTGGATCATCTAACTTAATCGGAGAAATTTCTTCAGTCAAAGTTGACTTTAGTTTGAGACAAATTAATCTCAGATTAGACTTTATACAACACAAAATTTCAAGTTCAGCTGAAACAAGGATCAATTTAACCTCTGATCTAAGATTAAATGGTTTATACAATCGGGCCTTAATGTACTTCACTTCCACCTCTTCTACTAATGAAGTTCAACCGTTCTCCACACAGATCCAAGACTGCATATAAAGTCATAGTAGCCTTACGGTCATAGTAAACAATACGTTCCAAAAATATGTTCGCGTTTTCCACTGACGAAAGAGCTTTCAATATTGAATAATTTTCGCACAGGTACTATTTGCCTACGTCGTATCCCGGTTTCCCCCACCTGCTTTTATTCGCCAGCTAGTGGCTGGGCTGTCTTAGCTCCTTTCTCAGAAAATTAATTTCTGTTAGGAATTGGACGTCTACGTAATATTATACAATTGTTTAAAATAACTTAAATAAAAGGGCCTTGTTAAGTAATTAACTGTCACGTGATTTCCTTCCTTTCTACGACCCTACGACATAACCACTTGGACGGACAGTAGATAATATGTCTGAGTAATTTTATCTTTTCGGATCGGGCAGAAGTGAAGATTGAATTTACAGTACCTAAGGTACCCTTTTATAGAGTAGGTACAGAATTATTTCAAAATGAGTTACTAGTACGAAGAACGAAACTGGTAATTGGGATTAGGTGCAATAGTCTATAGTGCGATAATATGCATATTAGAACTGAAGCCTGTATCGAAATGAACGGCCATCATTAAAAAAAATGTGTTAAAATATCAATATTATGATTATTTTTCAATTTAAATTCATTCCCTATATTGCACGCTAATGTGCGGTAGACAGTATATATACTGGGTGTTCATTTCAAAGTGTGTCATGACTTCACTGTTGTTGGGTCACCGATTTGAAGCGAATTTCAACTTATATGTCAGAGAAGTTGCCTATTATTTAAGGCGTTCTTCAATCTGAACTTGAGAACGTGTACGGCATAACTTGAACGTGGTAGCAACAGATGGCAGTCTCTATGGTCTGTGTGCTACCATAACCTCTTTTGAACTGTGTTTTGCGCCGGCAAGTCGTACGCAGGGTATTTGTTATCATCGGTTGCGTCCACAACACAAATCAAATGCTCCGTGTCCATGTTGACCGTCGATGTTAATGTCAACAAATACGTAAGTAATCGTCTTAACCCTCTCCCCATATCCCGACAGTACGTATTTCCAAACAGTTCACATTCCTGCCACTACCGGCGTTACCGTACGTATCGGTACGTACTCTTCAGAATGAACGCCGTACTTGCTAGGCAACTTCTCTGCCTCATAGGTTATACACCACTGCGGAAGTTTAGGAAGATTGAATTCTCTAGGCTCATCGGCTAGCCACATGACGGCATACAGCGAGCCATGACACACTTTGAACTGAACACCCAGTATACTACTGCATAATGAATACGTCCACATGGAAAGCTCAGTTCGTGAGTAAAAACACTCATTGTTAATACTGTACTGTGTTTTGATTAAACAAAAACCTAATGAAAATGATCAAACTCAAAAGCGCAATATTTCCTAGTTTACGTAAATGGATGAACTATTTTCTTCCCTCCTGTAACCTAGTAAAGTGATTTGTTTGTATATTACGCCAGTATCATCGAAGTCCAGTCGTGGAAGAATGGGTAGCAAACGGCGTTGATCCAGAGGTATAGGCAAGTTTATATTAAAAATGTTAGTAAAAATAAAATGATGTCCCTGTACAAACTCTGAAAGGAATGCCAACATGAGGGAAAAGCATTGGTAATACTTGTGTGGTGTCATACTGCGTCCCTCGAATAATTAACCAAGACAATACCTGAACTCTGAACCCACGCCTGTTACAAAGCAAGAGAAATGATAAAGGATGACTGAATCATAAATGTGAATCAGTCTTGATTTGAGGAGGTGGAAATTAGTCACTAGTAAATATTCTTATCTTAATCCGTTGCTTTGTCAGCAAGCTATGAGGCCACGATTATAGAGAATTTACGCACATTATGATAGTACACGTATGTAGGTGGTGCGATCACATCTTCGCACTTAAGGCGTTACTTTTCTCTCTCTCGCTTAGAATAATTACTGACTTGATACATCGCACACTTTTAACTGTACAAAATTCGTAGCTCTTAAAATTGTTTCAATTAAATAGTTTTCTATTGTTGGCATCATTATTATTTACGTAACAAATTATTTCTCTTGACATAACGCTTTGGCGACAAATGGCATATTCATATTATGCTACATCTGGCACATTTCTGAATAATAATAATAATAATAATAATAATAATAATAATAATAATAATAATAATAATAATAATACTTACTTACAAATGGCTTTTAAGGAACGAAGGTTCATCGCCGCCCTCACATAAGCCCGCCATCGGTCCCTATCCTGTGCAAGATTAATACAGTCTATATCATCACACCCCACCTCCCTCAAATCCATTTTAATATTATCCTCCCATCTACGTCTCGGCCTCCCTAAAGGTCTTTTTCCCTCCGGTCTCCCAACTAACACTCTATATGCATTTCTGGATTCGCCCATACGTGCTACATGCCCTGCCCATCTTAAACGTCTGGATTTTAAGTTCCTAATTATATTAGGTGAAGAATACAATGCGTGCAGTTCTGTGTTGTGTAACTTTCTCCATTGTCCTGTAACTTCATCCCGCTTAGCAACAAATATTTTCCTAAGCACCTTATTCTCAAACGCCCTTAACCTCTGTTCCTCTCTCAGAGTGAGAGTCCAAGTTTCACAACCATACAGAAGAACCGGTAATATAACTGTTTTATAAATTCTAACTTTCAGATTTTTGGACAGCAGACTGGATGATAAGAGCTTCTCAACCGAATAATAACAGGCATTTCCCATATTTATTCTGCGTTTAATTTCCTCCCGAGTGTCATTTATATTTGTTACTGTTGCTCCAAGATATTTGAATTTTTCCACCTCTTCGAAGGATAAATCTCCAGTTTTTATATTTCCACTTCCTACAATATTCTGGTCACGAGACATAATCATATAATAATAATATTAATAATAATAATAATAATAATAATAATAATAATAATAATAATCCTGACATAATTAGAAACATTAAATACAGACGTTTGAAATGGGCAGGACATGTAGCACGTATAGACGAATCCAGAAATGCATATACAGGGTATTTCCGAGGTGGTGTTACAAACTTTCAGGGATGATGGCGAAGGGCACATGTATCAATTTGAGATAAGGAACCATGCTCCGGAAATGACTGAGTCGAAAGTTATAAGCAAACTAGTTGTGTGGAAATGGAATTGTAATTTGGCAACACGTCCCCTTCCTCCCTTAACCTTTGGAACAGTCGTGGAAAAATGGTTTGGGCCGGATGTCTCCTATGTGGGTTCTTGTCCCGATACAATCTGTGAGCTTGTCTACTGTTCCCATTGGCCCATCCGTATTCGAAAATCAGGTCTGCTTATTCCGCTCTCGTGTTCCTCCATTTCACTAGGACTAATCGACTGGCTTTTAGGGGACCCGGAGGTTCATTGCCGCCCTCACGTAAGTTCGTCATCGGTCCGTATCGTAAGCAAGATTAATTCAGTTCCTATCATCACATCCCACCTCCCTCAAATCCATTTTAAAATATTAACCTCCCATCGACGTCTCGGCCTCCCCAAAGGTATTTTCCCTCACTTCTCTCAACTAACACTCTATACGCATTTCTGGATTCGCCCATACGTACTACATGCCCTGCCCATCTCAAACGTCTGGATTTAATGTTCCTAATTATGTCAGGTGAAGAATACAATGCGTGCAGTTCTCCATTATGTAACTTTCTCCATTCTCCTGTAACTTCATTCCTCTTAGCCCCAAATATTTTCCTAAGCACCTTATTCTCGATCACTCTTAACTTCTTTTCTCTAAAAGTGAGAGTCCAAGTTTCACAACCATAAAGAACAACCGGTAATATAACTGTTTTATAAATTGTAACTTTCAGTTTTTGAAAGCAGACTACAAGAAAAACTTCTCAACCGAATAATAACAGGCATTTCCCATATTTATTCTGTGTTTAATTTCCTCCCGAGTGTCATTTATATCTGTTACTGTTGCTCCAAATATTTGAAGTTCTACACCTCTTGAAAGGATAAATTTCCAATTTTTATATTTCCATTTCGTATTATGTTCTGGTCACAAGACATAATAATATACTTTGTCTTTTCGAGATTTACTTCCAAATCTATCTCCTCACTTGCTTCTAGTAAAATTTCCGTGTTTTACCTAATAGTTTGTGGATTTTCTCCTAACATATTCACGTCATGCGCATAAACAAGCAGCTGATGTAACCCCTTGAATTCCAAATCCTCTCTGCATTCGTGGGCTTTCCTAATGTTATATTCTATAGCAAAGTTAAAGAGTAAAGGTGATAGTGTATCTTCTTGCTTTAACCCGAAGTGAACTGTAAAAGCGTTAGACAGAACCTGGCCTATCCTCCTGAGTCCTAAGAGTATAGTATATTATACTGAACTTCATACATGATTATTAAGGAACGGAATTTGGAGTAGTAAAAGCTAGTATTGGCATCTACACAGCCATTTGTTTACAATCCTTTATACCAAGTCCTCCCCTCCATGACATACTCGCAGATCTCTGCACGTCAACAACAGGCGAACGGGACAGTTGTCGCATAAGAACTTCAACATGCAGGTTTGCATTTCAGAGTAGTGAAGTGCAGATACAATGCCGAAAGTGAAACCAACTAACAATACAAAATTAAGAGCTGGGGGTCATGGTTAGAAGCTTGCAATTATTACGCACATCACCTCCAATCTGTGAAGAAAATGGTCCAGTCTTTCGATCCCGATGATGCCGTTGCGATTCAGATATGCCGGGAACTGCTAAATGATAGAACAATCGAGAAAGAAGTCATGGATATTAAGCCAAATTTTGGATATTTACCGGATGCCATTATTCAATTGGAAAAGTCAGGAGTAGAACTAGTTGAGCAAATAAATATTATGAGGACTATTGTAAATAAACTGAGTGCAGTAGAAGGTGAAGTAGGAAAACGTGTTGGTGAAAAAATGAACAGAATTTTAATTAAAAATTATGGGTACGGTATTCTTAGTCGGATTTCTGATGTACTAACAAAAACGTGTCCCAATGACGTCATTCAACATGCTAATTTAATTGACGTATCTTGTTTCAAGTACTCTCCAATTATCTCTGCAGATGTTCCTTCCTTGCAACAGAGCAAAGTTGTATTTTGAAATTTTGAAAATAATATTTACAATTTATTATAACAAGGCACAGCAGGAATAATTGTTTCATGAACAAAACATAACATTAATTGAAAATGCCATTTCGTTTGGTTCAACATATAATGATACTGTATTAGGCTATATTGTAAATATTGCAATATATATTGCATATATTGTAAATAGTGTAGTATACGTTGTATACATATTATCATATTTCCTGACAGAAAAACACACATATTCAGAGGCGAGTTCCATACAGAAGACAACTGTCTATCAACCATCAATATGTCGACAAACACGCGAAGATGCAGAGGTTGATATTTAACTATGTACAGGGACATCACTTTATTTTTACTAACATTTTTAACATTAACCTGACTATACTCGGAAACACTGTTGCCCCCTTCCATTACAGGAGTTTGATGTTACTAGTGCAATATGTAAACAAATCATTTTACTACGTACAGGAGAGAAAAGTAGTGTATCCATTTATGTTGTAGGGAAATACGATATTACGATTTTCAGTTTGATTATCACTTTTACAGAATTTTCAAAATACAGTAGAGTAGTAACATTTTTTTTTCTAAAAACTCAACTTTTTAGGCGGCTATGTTCGTTATGTAATGTCTACTTTATTTAGCATATTAATTATTGGTGTTTACATACAATATAGAGAGTGCATTTAAATTGAGGGGGTCATAAGTAAAGGGCTGTAAGTGCACTTAAGTTACTTTTGAGAAAGTGGGGATTAAATATTTAAGCTTTCGTAAAATCGGTGAAATTTTTATTTGAATTTTAATGTGTGATGCGATTAAAATATCCCTTTGCCACTAAAATTTTAGATACTTTAGCTTACACTGGATGCACTTAACTCGTGTTATTACAAATGTCACTAGCATTCCTTTGCTTCTAGCCACCTCAATTCAAAATAAGCTAATATGAATTTTTAAACAAGTTGCTGAAAATGGTTGCCGTTCATTACAATGCAGGCTTCAATTCTTTACGCATATTATTAAAAACATTTTGAATCATATCCTCTGAAATTAAATTTATCGTTTCTTCAATATAATTTTTAGTACGATATTATTAATATAGGTTCTTTCTTCTATAGAAAACGCAACCATATTTATGAAACACACTATACACTGCAGTGTTTACTTCACTGCTTGAAGACTTCGAATGCAACAGCGGCCGTAAGTTTGTGTGTCTGACGGGAGCAAGGACATTAGTGAAGGGGTGGGGGTGAAGTACATTCAGAAATGCAGGTACAATAAAAATGCAAGTAAAAATAAAATGATATCCCTGTATATTTGTAATGTTGTTTATTGCTGTCTTGTGCGTTGCCAAGAAAAGCACATATAGTTAAAAAAGAAATGCAGATTATGTATGTAGGTCACTATATGTCATTAAATATTCAATTTTTTTTATTCTGAAATACGTTTACAGCACGTTGCGTGTAAGTTTGTATGAATTGGACTGTACTCGTCCATGCAGCTCGCTTGACAGTTGCTGAGCTACGAATATCTGTTCCTCCTTTCACTGTTTGAGTCGCTTGAGAAACTTCTTGCCCCAGCAACTAAAACTTACTCTAGTACGAACCCTAGTAATACCGCACTTCGATTATTGTGACGCTTTGTTAAGTGATCTAAGTTCTGAACTGTCAGTCAAGTTACAGCGAGCTCAGAATATGTGCATCAGATACGTGTGCAACATCCGACGATATGATCACATATCACCGTCCTTCGCAAGTCTCTCGTGGCTCCGACTTAAAGAACGCAGAACTTTACACTCTTTGTCTTTACTCTTTCGAATTCTGCACACCTCAGCACCAAATTACCTTTCGTCTCGTTTCTCTTATCTATACTCTAACCACGACGTAAATACCAGATCACTTATCTGTGGCACGCTAAATATACCTCTTCATAGAACATCTTGTTATTCCTCATCTTTTACAATATCCACCTCGCGTCAATGGAATTCCTTGTCACAAAGTATTAGGGGCTGCAAGACAACAAACACCTTTAAGAACAGCTTAAAAGATAACCTTATTAGCATTTCACTCCAATCATACTGATTTAAAATATTACAGACTACACTGTTGCTTTTTTTTTTTCTTTAGACATCATCCTGATTGTGCTGCATTTTCAAAATTGTCTCATAATAAGCTCTTTCTATTATCTAATATAATTTGAAATATATTAACATTCTATGTATTTTAGTTTAATTCTGCTACACAGTTTATTTCAGTGTTTAATTAATAGTTCATAGTATTTTGTTGTTTAATTCGTAAATAACTCTTGTATACATGTAACTCTCATCTAAATCAAATTGTTGAATTCTTTTTAAGTTCATGCATATGTATATACACTTTTTGCTGGTTGTGTGGAAGAGAAGGCCTTACGGACTTAACTCTGCCAGCTAAAATAAATCATTATTATTATTATTATTATTATTATTATTATTATTATTATTATTATTATTATTATTATATCTATACTACGTTTCACCATTCTTTATAATACTCCAAATCCCTTTCCCTAATGATTATGATATAAGATATATGTGCAAAGACCCGAAATCAAGTATAATACACCTTAATTTCTGCCCTAAGTGTAACCTGTAGAATTTTTTCACCATTTTCCTCATTTCAGTATTTTTTTGAAGTGTAGAAATTATATTGAACTTTAAAAATGAAACGACAAATGTCTCAGGACTCGGGAAGCTATACGGACTCTGCTGTATTTTTCACTGAGACACGTTTTAATTAATCGAACTAGCTTCTTAAGGCCCGATTGTATAAACCATTTAATCTTAGATCAGAGGTTGAATTGATTCTTGTTTCAGCTGAACTTGGAATGTTGTGTTGTATAAAGTCTAATCTGAGATTAATTTGTCTCAAACTAAAGTCAACTTTGACTGAAGAAATTTCTCCGATTAAGTTAGATGATCCAAGTTCAGTTATTTCTTTTCTGTTTGAAATATACGAGTGACAGATTGTGCAAATAAAATATCCATTATTATTAATATTAATAGATATGATGGGTACATTTATATGTATTTCTTTCAATTTCTTGCCTTAATACACAATCTTATATTTTATAAGGCTCTATCGTGTTCAGCAGTATCAAATAACATAATCTATAATTATATTATGTTTATAACAACCATTAATATTAATGGATATGATAGGTACATTCATAAATTTTCAATTAACTGTATTATTAAACAAAAATTGTCGTTTTATAAACCTTTATTATGTTTAGCAGTATCAAACACCATAACATGATAACAACTCGGAGAACAGTCAACCTTCTTCTTATTGTCCGCCATTATTTACATTGCAAAAAAACCAGTGTCTCCAACAGAGTTAACGGAAAGTCGCCAAAAAGTAGTTGTAAAGTCGCTAGATTTCTCATTATCAACAAAGAAAGATTAAATTTTGTCACTATGGGGTGCTAAAAAGGTCACTAAATCCCTATTTAAGCAATATAAAAGTTAAGAGAAATTGTTATTGAAAAAGAGTTAAAGTCCTTAGATTGGCAACACTGAACAAACCTGTCCGCGCATCGCGTATTTCACCTGTTTATGCGATGTTGCCAAATCCTTTTCACGTGAACTTAGATTGCATTTGAACCAAGGTAATTTGATGGCAGAAAAGTTTTATACAATAGAAGAAGTGTCTGAACTCGGTTCACTTTTCGATCTTCGATCAAAGTTGATCTTTAGTCAGGGAGTTTTATACAATTGGGCCTAGGAGTATCAAATTCAATAAGATCCCCCCCCAAGTTGAAGGACCACCCCTTATCAGCTGCCCGCGATTGCTTATTCAATATACTCGCAGCTAACCTTCATATCTGGAGGCTGTCTCATCTATCAGCAACCTGAGGAATTTTTTTTTCATAATTTAGTCCTAAATTCCTAATTTTTTTTCCTTTATAAAATATGTACTTTAAAACAAAAAAAGTTTTGTTTATTTCATTCATTCAATAAGATGAACAAGCTCGTCGTTAAGGACCTTGACATATCTTTTCACGTAGATTTTCATCTACGATTTATACGGAAGATGTGACCTCATAACTCTTGCTGAAACGTATGCTATCTGTCCGATAAAGATGTCTTCGTCAAGGTGCACACGTGATATCAATGAATAAAGCTGGAGAATAAGAATGAAGTTAACTTCTTGTGGAACCGTGCCAGAGAGACTAACTTCCGTAACTGTTTTGCTTCAGCAGCACAATTGGCTATGGAAATAAATGGAGTGTGGTTTGATTTCTAGAATGCGAAGTGGCTATTTATCTTTTTTCCCCTCGACACTGGGTGTGTCCCTTGCCGTGTAACAGTTCTATGTCACAAGTGAATAATACCTCGAGCCTCTAGTCAAAATTACTATCTCTTTTTATATTAATATTTCTACAAATTCTGTAATTATACATATTGTACAAAGGCTAATTGTAAAATAACCGCCATTTAAGAGAGAAATGAGTATTACAACGAGGAATATATTGATACTGACCGTGTTATCATAGCCTGGTAATTTGTGAAAGTTCAGCGAAGAGGTAACAGTTCCTGATATTATAAAAAAAAGAGTTGATGATGACGATGATGATAGTGATAATGATAATGACAATAATAGTAATAATAATAATAATAATGAGGATAATAATGAAATTTGATGAGGAAAATATTAAAGAGGAACGTGATAAGTTAGATAATTATAATAATGAATACTGTACAGCCATTCCAAGCAAACTGTGAATTCCAACGAAAAAGTATTTTTCAGAAATATTTGTTTATTATTAGTGTAAGACATAGATAAGGCTCTAAATATAAATATTCCAATGTTTTATTTTCAAAGGAAAATATTTTACAAGTGTTATGGGCAATGAATCTAAGTGGTCTTGGCTGGGTAATAGGGGAGACTCGTCCAATTTGGCAATATTTGTATTTTGACACAGTTTGTAGTTACATATTCTAAAATTAAATATTCCTCTATTATGGAATGTGTTTAAACATTAAATCCCAATAAACCTCTGAAAGAAAATTCTACAAATCTAAATTACTTTACACATAACACACTAATAAATAACAAATGACATGTTTCCAGATTTGGTACTTCATCAGGATAAATTGGCAATAGTACAGGGGTAATTAGGAAATAGGATTAAAAAGTAAATTTTTCAAAATAAAACAGTGGTACAAGGTTTATAAGACTTAATTTACTGGGACAAGTAGTCACAAAAAAAAAAATGAATGGATTTTTCCGACCACTCTTATTAACTATATTGAAGGCTTGTCTTCTAATTTCTTTTGCCGATAGCCCAAACCCAAGTTCTTGCATTTTGATTACATATGTCACCAGTTTTTGATCTCCTCAACGGTTAGAGCTATGGGTCTTCCTTTCTTGGGAATGACAACGTCATCGGTCCTGAGGATGCATACAGAAACCTCTTTAAGTTGTTAGAGGGCACATTGTACTTCTTAGAAGCCTTATAAGTCGACGATCTATCTTTCAAAACACTCCCAACCGCAGCCCGCAAATCAACTTTGGAATATTTTTCAGAATAATGTCCTCGTTCCCTTGGCATATCTGCAACACACCACACATAATGCTGCACTGAAGACTGTAAAAATCCCTCATACGTCCCTACTCTTAAATTTTACCATCGAGTACACATTCTTGTTCAAAGAGAGCAGCAATATATCACTATAAAGGAAAATGGCTAATTCACACTACCCTGTAGAAGACATTTTTTGCTAAGAAGAACATAAAACGAGCTAAGGCCTGAGGAGTTATTAACAGAAAATATTAATTATATAAACGGCTTATCTTATAATATGGAATCTCAGCTTTTGATATATAATGCACAAACAAACGTAATGAACAACACTTTCTTTCCGTCTTTGTATACACACGTCCACACAATCACCACGTTCACAGGGAGTATTCAACACTTTTTTCTATTAGTAACAATATCTGGCACTATAATGTGCGGATTCGGATGAAACGAAAACTAAAAGTACAGTCAGATGTTTCACTCTATGAAGGTGTCATTGAACTTCTTAAAACTGTGAAGGAAATTTGGCAGTAAAAGAAATACAAGAATATTGCCAAATTTCCCATATTGCTAAATTTGCCGAGTTTCCCATATATATATTTCCCCCCCCCCCTTAACGTTTGCAGCACTTGCTCCAGAGCTCTTTTTAGTTTGCAGTTATACACAATTTGTGCAGTAATAAATCAAATTTTCTTCAATAATAAAAGTTAAAAGACAACAGATACCAAGTGAAATCAATAGCCTTGTATTCATAGAAATTTGTATTGTATAAGTTACACACAGTTACAATAAACAGAAACGTACAAGTGATTTAAACAATTGTAGCATAATTATGCAAAATTGATGTACGAAATTAACACGTAACAACCAATAGTGTCTTAGAACGTCTTTTTCTTTGTTTTTGTGGCGTTATCCTCCTGTGGGCTGTCTCCTTGACGTTTCCCGGAACGGCTGAATGTACATAGTGATTCAAAAGTCTCTTGACATTTTATGGAAAATGGCATGTAATTGCAAAAGTTCCTATACTTCTGAAACATACTACACCAAAGACTACATTTAGTGCATTTCAATGTGGATGCTCTCTACGTCTAGGCAGAGCCTCCATCTTTCTTCCGTAGACCGGAACATTTTGTTCAGCATAACATACATGATCTCGTCTGCTGCTGTCCTAATTCCTATAGGGTGTCGACCCGTAATCGATACACGTTAGACTTAATGAACACCCAGGCGAAAAAGTCTAAGGGCATCAGGTCTGGAGAGCGGGATGACCAAATTCTCGATGGGCCACTACCTGTCCACCAATTGGGAAAGTGTTCATTGAGGTATTCTCTTACAATTAAGACAAAATGGGGTGGTGCTGAAAAACAACGGTGTCTGTTATTCCAACCTGTTCCAGCTGGGGTACCAAGAAGTGTTGTAGCATGTCAAGGTAGGTATTCCCTGTAATTGTTCGCTCAACGAACATAAACGGCCCTTCATCACTGAACAGCACATTGTTCATCAGGTTTTCATTCTCGACTGCATCTAACAAGTCAAAACACATTGCGTGTAGAGCTGCAAAATCCTCAGGTTCAAGCTTGTGCATTATCTGGATGTGATATGGCATATAGCGTAAGGTACGCCATTCAGTGCTTTGTGAAACATCAAGCTCCCTGCTAGTCTCTTGGTAGAAGCGGTGGGACTCCGTGTGATGTCACAGTCTACTATATACAGTCGCCAAGCTCAATATGTACTAAAAATGCAAACATGGGTAGTTGCCCACCACTAGGATCGCTACTATCGCCTCATCATCGCAGATCTCTCTTCTAGTAGACGACAAAATATGTTACACTTTCGTTATGTTCTTTTGGAAAAATTAACACCTTCCATTATTGAAATATTAAATGCATAAAGTTAATTTATTATTTTAATGAAGTATATTAAATTCCACCATAAACTCGAAGATACCTGCAAGAAATAAGTTAATATTATTTTTTTTGTGCAAAACGAACTGAAATTCACTATAATCGCTTCACTCATTCAAGATTATAGCGATAATTAATTATGAAACCAATAAATATTAATTTGCATTTCCTTTTACAACAATAATAATGGAAATATGAATTAATGGAGTAACTTACGTGTACCGGTACTTGTAGTGTAGGCTTACGTAGTTAACAAAGTGGGATGAGGTTAAGCAATAATAATCACACCAGAATTGGAAATAAAACGTGATCAATAAATTTTATTGTAACAGACTTTTTCTACGTCTCTAGTAAAGTAACAAATAAAAATAACAACAAAATTAACAGCTATAATTAAAAACATATCCTTTGAAAAAAAAAAAAGTAGGCCTAAGCAATAATAATCCCACCAGAATTGAAAATAAAACGTGATCAATAAATTTCATTAAAACAAACTTAATTTTTCTACGTCTCTAGTAAAATATTATTATTCCAATTATTGTATTTTAGCCATTAACATTTTCATTACAACCAATAACGAACATTTCACAAGCATCATTGTGAAATACGCAACGAGCTAGCTCTCGATGGAAATACGACACAGTCCAAAGTCGACCGTGGACAGTCTATTGTTTCTAGTTGCTAACATCTTGGAGCGCTTTATCACGAGATTTGCAAAAAATCACCTCAAGCTTCGCGACTGTATATAGTAGACAGTGGTGATGGGATCCTGTGTGGCTTGCACTGTTATTGATGTTGTAGCCGGTCTCCTTGAACGCTCCTCATCTGCAAAATTGCCAGTTCGTTGGAATTTGTTTACCAGATCTCTGATAGCTTGCCTGCTAGGCCCTGGTTTCCTGAATCTTCTCTCGAAATCTTGCTAGACCTATTCGTAGGTCATTCCACGTAGTCGAGCTGAAACGACTGCTATTATTTCTTGTATGGTGAGCATTCTTTCCAATTTATATATATAATTTGAACTGGTAATGGAAATTACGGGAAAACGGCTGAACGGATTTTAATAAATGGCCCCTCATTTTGAAGCTTGGAATCTAAAGTTTTTCGGAAAAGTAGTAGTTTTCAGTGAAATGTCAATTTTCCTACATAATTTTCCTATTTTCCAAAATCCATCTGTTGTCAGTTTTGAGAACTAATTTTATTCAATCACGGCCGACTTGATTGAATTTCAGAACAAAACACACACTACAATAAACAATAGGCTATTACACGAAGGCCATGACCTGCAGATTGCCGACATATTTAGAGCTCAATTCAATTTGTTATTAAAAACTGATTCTGCAGTGTATAATTTTCTGAGTACAGCTGTGTATTGGATATTCAAATCTACGAAACTTAAGGTGGTTTGATGACATTATTACCATTAGAAATTAAATATTATTATAGTTAATATCATGACGCATCTATTTTTTCATTAATTGTACATAATATTGATGACATGAAATTGAAACGTTTTGAGGTTATGTAAGTAAATGTAGAGAATATCTTAATTTAGATCTTCATTTCTATAATTTACTGAGTGGCTGCTATATATAACTACAAAACTTAAGTAAGATAATAATATTGTTATTAAAAATCAAATATTTTTATACTTATTAACCCAGTGGGGTTGGGTCTTTTTCATATACTTAATGGCGGTGTAGTGTAGATATTGATATGTGTCATTGTCTTCAGTATTGGCTCGAGAGAGCGCAAAAATTACAGTTCCTAAGGAAAGATCAAAAGGTATTTCATTAAATGTGAAGCACAGGAACGCCATTTCATAATTTCAATTAAGAAACACTCCAAACGAATTATCTTTGCACCAAAAAGCGGATTCTCCCTGGACCAAAAATACACAAATTCAATCTTCTAACACGATTTTTTTTAATATTTTCGTTTCAAGTTTATTTCAGCGATTTTGAAAAAGGTAAGAAGTGGCGTTCGTGTAATTCATAATTACCGGTATTACTTACTGATAAAATAAGAGGCCTAGAAAATTTTGTAGTCTCCAGATCATTTCAGCAAGATCTCTTAGCAGGATAAAATGATTTTACGCTCTACATTTCAAGTTCTACATGCAGCAGCTATACGGAAATGTTATTGTTCGAAAGCTTAGCAAACCTGACATTTTTTTAACTTTTGCCTACAATGACCTGAAATAGCTACTGCTATCGTCCTGACATTGATACTTGCGTTTTCGCGTTGAAACTCAAAAACTGAAGTTGGATAGGTTCAAGGAAAAGTATTTGGCCTAAAAAATCCATTCAGAGGAAGTATGTTTCATTATTATGGAAGCAAATAACTATCAAAAAGACAAGTAATCTTCATTGAATATAAATCTGAAAAATTTTTCTATTTGAACGTCTAACGAACTTAGTTTGCAGCAGTATTTGCTGCACAAGCCACTAGTTATATATAAAAGAAATCTATACATTGGCGATATCAGGAAAATGTCAAGAGACTTTTGAATCACTCTGTATAAGCCATAAATAAGTAATGTACTTTAGATGTTATCAGTTCGGAAGCTATCGAATAAGAGCGTGGTTTCAAGTAGATTTGGAGTGAGTAACAGTTGATGCATTTCTTTTTAATTTTCCACAGGGTCGGTGAGGTGAGTTCTGTTTCTCAATTAGATCCCAATATTTTCTTTATTATATTAAACTCGGAGAAAGACAATCCTAAATTATGCGTATGATGATGATGATTGTATTTGTGCTATTGAAAATCGAAAAAGGAGAGGAGAATTGGGAGGACAAATTTAAAAGGTACGCAAATCGCGTCCTTGCAAGGGGTTGGGGGCTGTACAAAACTAAATATGTGAGCTCCAAGCCTGTTGGCCACTAGTCTCACTCCGAGTTACGCTGCTCCACTGAAGGAGCTCTAGAAAATTTTGAAAAGGAAAACCGAAAATGGACGTAACCTCTTAGGTATCACATACGCGAGGGGGGTGGAAATGTGATCAAAATGATCACGGGACGGGACGAGGAGGAGATGGCTGGTGTAGATCTGCCCATTGAAATGAACTGTCATTTCGCAGTGCAGGAGGAGTCGAGAAGAGTCTGTCTTCTGTTGTTCGATGACAAGGCAGGTGAAGACCGCCAGGAGAGACGCCGTGAATTCTGAATCTGCAAATTGAAAGCTTCCCTGTCCTTTCGCATTGCGACATGTGTGATGTTGCACATGTATTTCTTAATTTATATACTCTGAACTAGGGTTTTAAGTTGTTTGTTAGAAAAAAGGGGGGCTTATGGGGAAGGGCATATAGGTCCGTGGCCCATTTCTCTTAGGGCTCATCCCGACATTTGACTTAACGCCTTAGGAAAAC
Organism: Periplaneta americana; assembly: GCF_040183065.1. Classification (NCBI taxonomy): domain Eukaryota; kingdom Metazoa; phylum Arthropoda; class Insecta; order Blattodea; family Blattidae; genus Periplaneta; species Periplaneta americana. The sequence continues at coordinate 176,583,239 of NC_091124.1, forward strand.
CACGGAATACCTTAGGCAGGATGAGTTGTCTCAATATAAGAGGCTAGCCAATTTGGCTTTTAGGTAATAGATCGATTGATTTATGAATTTAGGGTAGATGTAATTCATAATTAATTTTGAGTAATTACGGGGTTCATGGGGATATGAGTGCAAGTTCGTGGTCCATTTCTTTTAGGGCTCATCCCGACATTTGTGCTGATTGTATTGGCGTTCGTAATAATAGTGTTGGTGTATTGATAACAGTGGTGATGATGACGAAAATAGTATCAGTGAAGAAGAAGAAGAAGAAGAAGAGGAAGAGGAAGAAAAAGAAGAAGAAGAAGCAGGAAATGTGTAACTCATTAAAGTCAAAGCTGTTCATAGTAATACGGACAGTTCAGTAACTTCTCCTCGACGCACGCCACTGTCTCCGTGCCCGACCGCAGGTAGGCCACGCGAACAATTGTTTGGGGCCAACACCCGTGTGCAGACCACGCCCAACACGGTGCGTCGCAGTGGCGGAGCAACGGTGTAACGCTAGCGAGGTGCATCTTGGGACCGCTCCGCTGCATTCCGCGAGGGACGCATAGGGTGGCCGCTCGCTCGACAGCGTTTCGTGTCAGGGACGACTCCGTGCGGAAGGTCAGCGCGAGCTGCTGGCATCGTCGGTGAGGTCGCTGTATGCCCTTGCAGTAAAGCGGAAAGTGGCCTTCGAGTTTCTCTGCATCGGCCAGGACATTGATCTGCACGGTATAAGGAGTCGTGAAATCGTCAAGGTGACGACAAATCCCATCACCAGAAAGTGGAGTAAGTTATTCTTCACACAGGAATCTTCGAGTAACAACTACGTACCACAATGATGAAGTATTTCGAAGACATATTATCCTCAGAAGTCGTTATATTAATGTATTTTGAAATTTAAAACGTTGCCATTAATGGAAGAAGTTACAGATTTGTAACATCTTACGATATTCTAGTCTATAGATTCAGTAAGAGAGCACTCCGTCAGCAGAACGGTTAAAGGGTCAGCGTTCCACGCTGGTAACGCGAGTTCGAATCTCTGTGGATCCACGTGACATTTGTGGACGAAAACACGGTGTTAGGTGGTAAGTTTTTGCAGCGCATTCTCATTTTCCTTACCTGAATTCCACCATTGCTCCGTTAATCTTCATCACACTGGTATGCTTTAAACAACTTCTCATGGTGCACCGAGGGCAATGCTTTGGGGTACAGTCTACGAGTACTGCGTGTTATCCAAATAGGGGAATACCGGGATAAATGACGCGAAATTGCAAACACTCAGTCATAAATAAACAAATAAATAAATAAAGAGGTAAGCAAGCAAGGCAAGCCAAGCAAACGAAACAAGCGGAACGAAACAAACAAATAAATTATAAGGAAAATCCAATTTCGGTCTATGTATATAACTAGACATCGGATTTTTAGGCACTAAAAATTGCAGTTTTAGGCGCCTAAAATAAGCTCAAAATTTGTAAAATTAGGCTCTATTTTAATGAAAATAGGCATTTTAGGCACATCAAGGTATCATACTTATTTCTTTCACTGAAATTTTTAGTTATACACTAAAATACGCACAAAAAAGTATGTTTAAACACTAAAAAAGAATACTATATTATATTTATAAACAGAGCTGCACAAATTTAATATATTGAAACTAATGAAATAATGATTATTGATATCTAGATTACTCATTTTAAGTTATTGAAATTCAGTTCCATGCTCAGACTTTATTATAATTATCTGCACAGTACACCACCAGAATTTTTTCTAAATTCTCCACAGTTAACCTTTGCCTTTTGTCACTGAGAATCATTTTGAAAGCAGAAAAACTTCTTTCAACCGAAACTGATGTGGGAGGCGCAAATTTTAAATTAGGTACAATAGAAACATCAATACTTACTGGAACATTTACACCTAATCCTAATTGTTGTATTGCCGTATTTCTATCACAAAGTTAGTGGGTTCGAACAATCAAAATTTTAATGACCTGCAAATACTTTAACTATCGGAATTTAAAAGGTTAAAGTGTAGTGGTCTTAAAAAGAATTATACCTCAGGATAGCTCAGTCCATGTATAAATATTATAGGCCTACTCATTAAAATTAATAGAATTTATATATTTCAACTACTGTTACATACCTGTTTGCTACAAATCTTGCAGAATATTATTTTTCCATCATAAGTGAATTCTGAATATTCTGTTAGCCATTGCCGGATCAATGTAGATTTTGCACTTATATTTTTCGGCATTATCGCGTTAAACTTCACAGGAAAACGTCCTACCGCTCAAAACTTCTCAACACAAATAAGGTGAGGGAAAGAGCAACTGTTAACGAGCATTCAAATGAACCGTTGTTATTGAGATTCAATTGGACAAAAATACAAAGTTCCACTTATTGTTGCATTTCCTGGTAGTGTTAACACTAGGAGGGCCATTCTTTTAAATATTTTGTAACGGTTTACCCTACTAATTCGCAGTTTTACGACTTTTCATAAATATTTCAAAAACACTCTTTCTCCAAAAATTGTGATTTTATGACAATCTGAAGGGCAGTACAGCTAATCGGTTTCAGACCGAAAACAGTCATTTTTATAGTATAGTATATCTCTGAATCGGTAGCAGCACATGTTGTGATTGTTGCCTGCTTCAAAACTAAGGTTGGTTCTTTGTCGGCATTTATGCCTCGAAACATGTTAAATTCGGTGAAATCTATTGCGAGTGTCGTCAGATTCAAAACATTTTGTTTCCTTTATCAATGGTTTCATGGCCGGTGTGAAGCAAACTTTCCACTTTTTAAATGCCTTAAATTTCGCAGTGAATGCACGTATAAATTATAAAAAAGTAAGAGTAAAATGCGAAACTTTACAGTGAGTTAGGCATTTTTAGGCGAATATTAACAAATTAGGCTCTAATAACCGTTTTAGGGCATTTTAGGACACTATAAAACTCTTTGAATACCTTTCAATTTCCATGAAACACAAATATTAATAATTATTTTTACTTTTCTCCTAAAGAAACAAAATAGGCATTTGCCCTAGAATCCGATGTCTGTATATAACTTAATGCAGCGTTTCTCAAACTTTTTTTGAAGTAGGGACCACTTTTTTAAGTCAGAACAGTTCCACGGACCACCTTACTCTTGTTCCCTTCGAAAGCAAATTTATTATTTCTGTGGCATATTTTAATACCAATATACTTATATTTTAAAATAGAATTAATTAATTATTGTAGGGAAATATAAAAATTGGAGATTTATCCTTCGAAGAGGTGGAAAAATTCAAATATCTTGGAGCAACAGTAACAAATATAAATGACACTCGGGAGGAAATTAAACGCAGAATAAATATGGGAAATTCGTGTTATTATTCGGTTGAGAAGCTCTTACCATCCAGTCTGCTGTCCAAAAATCTGAAAGTTAGAATTTATAAAACAGTTATATTACCGGTTCTTCTGTATGGTTATGAAACTTGGACTCTCACTCTGAGAGAGGAACATAGGTTAAGGGTGTTTGAGAATAAGGTGCTTAGGAAAATATTTGGGGCTAAGCGGGATGAAGTTACAGGAGAATGGAGGAAGTTACACAAAGCAGAACTGCACGCATTGTATTCTTCACCTGACATAATTAGGAACATTAAATCCAGATGTTTGAGGTGGGCAGGGCATGTAGCACGTATGGGCGAATCCAGAAATTCATATAGAGTGTTAGTTGGGAGACCGGAGGGAAAAAGACCTTTAGGGAGGCCGAGACGTAGATGGGAGGATAATATTAAAATGGATTTGAGAGAGGTGGGGTATGATGATAGAGACTGGATTAATCTTGCACAGGATAGGGACCGATGGCGGGCTTATGTGAGGGCGGCAATGAACCTTCGGGTTCCTTAAAAGCCATTTGTAAGTAAGTAAGTATTAATTAGTTATAATACTTTTGTAATTATATTTTTTGTAGCCAATCACAAGTAACTTACAACAAATTCTGTGCATTGTTGATTCATCGCTTGCCTGTTAGCAGTTAGTTGTTTGAAATCCTTCTTATGTGGTACATGCTAGTAGTTGTCCAGGTCTCTGTTAAATAGTGGCCATTATAAATAATGGAAAACTGGCTTTGATCGGAATCTTTGAAAAGAAAGGAACATGATGATACGCTTCATTTAGGCAGTGCTAATAGTTCAGAATTCTGTGTGAAGAAATATATTAATACCAGTGACTATAGTGCCATTAAAGAAATACCTAGTCCTAGTGGTAGCTATTCAAAGAAAAAAATACTTTCGTAAATGTGACAAGAGTTACAAGGAACTTGGACTTACTTGGTGTGGCAGTGAGAGTGAACGAAAACCTCGGTGCATTGCTTGTTACGAAGTTCTTTCAAACGAGTATATGAAACTCGCGAAATTGAAACGGCACTTAGAGATGAAACACGCAAGTGGAAAAAGTAAACCTCTCGGATTTTAAAAAAAGACGGAGTGTAAACTTTCTTATATCGTCATCTGGAAAAATAAGTAAAAAAATAATGCAGAAACATACCCGATTTTGAACAAGTAAAGATGCAATTTAACACGTTCTATTATTGGTGTACGACGTACAGTAGTGCCCATTTCAATGTGCATACTGGGTGTAACTATTAAGAAAGTCATCAGTACATGAAAAGGTTCGGTCCTCTGTTATCAAATCGGGTGGTCCCTGGCTGAGTTACAGGCTCGGCACCAGATGTGCAGGGAAAAGCCACGTTCATAGTGCTTTAAATCCCTCTTTTGTTGCTGAGAGTAGAGTGGGAAGTGGGTAGACGGGTAGGGTAAGAAATTGAATAAAATATTAGTACTGGGAGAAAAAGTGAAAGGCGATTGCCATGTGTCATTTGCAAACTCGAACATTTTCAGCTATAGTGTGATACGCAATTCGTTTGAATTTTACTTTTTTCTTCTGTCTTTTTTGAAGGACTACAAGGGCAGAACTCGAGGACCATAGTTTGAGAAACGCTGCTTTAGATCACTTCTCATGGTGCACTGAGGGCAACCCTTTGGGGTACAGTCTTCGAGTACTGCGTGTTACACTAACAGGGGAATACCGGGGTAAATGACGCGAAATTTCAAATACTCGGTAATAAAGAAACAAATAAATAAATATATAAATAAACAGGTAAGCAAGCATGGCAAGCCAAGCAAACGAACAAACAAACAAATAAATTATAAGGAAAATCTAATTTAGGTCAATGTATATAATGGGGTTATATTTTTAAGCGAGTTCATTAAAAAATTGAATCACAAATTTGTAATACAAGAAGTGATACCGTAGTATTAATATAACTATACGAGGGTTTAGAATTGAACGGGTTACATCAGCTTCTTGTCTATGCGGATGACGTGAATCCACAAACTATTAGGGAAAACACGGAAATTATACTTGAACCAAGTAAAGCAATAGGTTTGGAAGTAAGTTCCGAAAAGACAAAGTACATGATTATGTCTCATGACCAGAATATTGTACGAAATGGAACTATAAAAATTGGAGATTTGTCCTTCGAAGAGGTGGTAAAATTCAAATATCTCTGAGCAACAGTAACAAATATAAATGACACTCGGGAGGAAATTAAACGCAGAATAAATATGGAAATGCATGTTATTATTCAGTTGAAAAGTTTTGTCTTCTAGTCTGCTGTCAAAAAATCTGGAAGTAAGAATTTATAAAACAGTTATATTACCAGTTGTTCTGTGTGGTTGTGAAACCTGGACTCTCACTTTGAGAGAGGAACAGAGATTAAGAGTGTTTGAGAATAAGGTTCTTAGGAAAATATTTGGGGCTAAGAGGGATGAAGTTACAGGAGAATGGAGAAAGTTACACAACACAGAGCTGCACGCATTGTATTCTTCACCTGACATAATTAGGAACATTAAATCCAGACGTTTGAGATGGGCAGGGCATGCAGTACGTATGGGCGAATCCAGAAATGCATATAGAGTGTTAGTTGGGAGACCGGAGGGAATAAGACCTTTGGAGAGGCCGAGACGTAGATGGGAGGATAATATTAAAATGGATTTGAGGGAGGCGGGATATGATGGTAGGGACTGGATTAATCTTGCTCAGGATAGGGACCTATGGCAGGCTTATGTGAGGGCGGCAATGAACCTCCGGGTTCCTTAAAAGCCAGTAAGTAAGTAAGTAATATGATTATTATAAAGTAACTAACACAGTTGGAATTAATATAACTGCAAAACAAATTGAGCAATCAACATGAATTAAGCGACTATGGAATGTGCTAAGAAAGTGAATTAGTCTGTGCATATGTCTGTCGTCCATATTAGACGACTGTGAGAATTGACTCCACCATTCTGGTATTCTCTAGTTAGGTTTTCGTTTTCATGAAGAACCTCTGCAACTTGAATATCACTGATTCTTGCCTTCCCTGTTTTATTTTACAATGAACTGAACCAGTTTCTTCAAACTTCTTAATTATTAATGCACGATAGGAAAGTATGATGTAAGGGTCGATGTATTCTTAAACCAGCAGTGAAATTTCTACCACATTCATAATAACTTTGTACCAAACCGTTTTTCGTTTGACGATTTAAATACATTTTATTTTTAGACTTGGTACATGTGTATAATAAACATGGCAATTTACCAAGAAACTTCTGTTTACTTTTCAACTTACTTAATTGTTGCATCGTAAGATTGGAAATATTGTTTTAGCGCGGAATAACTAAATCTCGTTCTTCACACATTCCACAGCTCTTAGTTCGTCTTGATTGTTCAATTTGTTTAGAAATTATAAGCCTATTAATTTTAACTGTGTTAGTCACTTTATAATAACCCATATGTTAAATCACTTCACTTGTTGCATAACGAGATCTAAGTTCTAGTCATCTTAAAACATAAGAAATGAAAGATACAATTAAATTAAAGCAGGGATGTCGAACAGCGCTCTCAAGCTGTGAAACGATTAGGTGCTGCTTACTACCTGAGCTGGAGCGGTGAGACCAGTCTACCCTTACTGTAGCAGTGTTCTGTACGCAGTGTGTTCATCAACTCTGGCGGCTGGTATGGATATGGTACGATGTTTCAATAGTGACTGGATAGATAAACATTTCTTTATCTTAAAGGGCATTGCTTAATATGTAGAAAGAAACTTTGATACATAAGCCATAATAATATTAAAAGGCATTTTAATTCAATGCATGCTGAAGCTTATGGAGCAGAAAAATGATCCGGTTCCGCTCGTGAAAAGTCAAAAGAGATAGGCTATGTCTGGAATGTTTTTAAATCTCTAAGTTTGTCAAGTAATATTGTTGCTGAGCGCATGTCAGAAATGGGAGATAACTTGGACGTACAACTGATAACAAGAATGAAAACTTTTACTTGTTATGCACTAGATCTTGATGGAAGAACCGACCGCAAAGATACGGCGCAGCTAGCTATATTCATAAGGGATGTCGATTCAGATTTCAGTGTTTATGAAGACCAGTGGCGTAGCATGAAATTTTGAGCAGGGGAAGCTAACTCAAGTTGTCTTTCATGCAATATGAGAAAATGTATTACAAAAATATAGTCTTAAAATAAATAGTAGTCAATTTCAAGTCAGCAGTCGAAGATTGGTTGGAACATCGTAAGTAACACCAATAAGGCTTGACCTCAAATGAGACGTAATAAAATACGATTTCACGGTTTACACATATCTCTAACAAATAGACACGTATACGTATAACATTAGCTCACTCCCTGTCATACTTAGAGAAATCACAATATTAGTATCATTACGTAAGTATGCGTCTGTCTTTTGGTTGTGTCCTTCATTGACAGCAAGGGAGTCGGTCATTTGTTTTTTAAATCACACTTTTGTTCGTAAGTCAGTCTTGATAATACAATTGTCCTAAAAATTCAAGTAAATTAGTGTCAGGAACTGTTATTTCGCTCATTATTTATTATATCAGCCACAATGCACACTAACACTTCAACTGAACACAACTGACGAAAAGGTATAACTCGGAAACTACTTATTTTAAATGTTAAAGCTAGCTTCTTTTCGAGCCTTGCGACTAGGGTAGTTTAAAAGGGATGGAAAACCTGCGGGGTGGATTACACAGAAGAAACCGGTCTGCTTGGAAGCTGGTGTGTGCAGGCTTCTTGTTTACTGCTGCATCACAAATAATCTTCAGCTGCCGCATCACAATATTTAATGCGTAAATATAAATTCTATTAAAATTAATAAATAATTTTCTCCATAAACTGCAGGTTTATTATGAAATTATTATTAACTGGGGAAGCTAAGCTTTTTAGCTTACATTGACGCTACGCCACTGATGAAGACCTTGTAGATGTCATTTTACTGAAGGATCGAACTCGAGGAGAAGATATTTTTGAATTGTAACAAAAACTATGAACAAATTTCAAGTCATAGTAAGATTAATTAATTTTATACATCAAAACAGTTTACGTTTTTGAACTTGCACTGCTACAACACATACCCATAAAGTCTATATTTTAAACATGAATTAGCCACTAACGAACAACATTCATGAATGATCCAGTAGACAAAACGATATTATTATTATCATCCATCCATCCTCATGTAGACCTACATTCTTCGTTCATCAAAGTTTTCAAGTGCAAATCTACGAGTAAAATGAGCTCCTAAAAATTAGTAAGATGTATAAAAATTATCTAGTAGTTTGGCTTTTGTTTACTATTATTCGGCCGGACTGCTTGCTACCTGTGTTGAACCGTTGCACTGTAAGGGAGGAGTGAAGGCTCTTCAGTTCACAGCTCGAGAGCGCTGTTCGACATCCCTAAATTAAAGCTAACGTTCAATTGGAATAACTCGAATTTCAAATTTAAAATAACTCTTGAAACTTTTAATTACCGGTCTGAGAATTTTTATTCATTTTGCTAAATCAACCAATCATCTGGCAGGTAACAAACTGAAATATTTACACAGAAAGAAAAAGACACAGAATAAGATACAAAGAAAATGACAGAAAAAAACAAATTACTTCCAGATATTCAAGGAAAGTCTGTCTGATGAAATGCAATAGATATTATTATCTTATATTTGTACTATTAATTACATTTTATTATTTTCAGTGATTATTAAAATTTTGACACATATTCAGGACTGTTTTTGGCCATAGGCACTCCTTTAACTCTTGTTGACCTCTGAACTGTGAAGTCATTAATGATGTCTTCAGATGAAATGCCGCAGGTGAGGTTGGACTCGGTGGCAAAAAGAGCTACGTAATTCAAGGTATCCCATTCAATGAAGACCGTAGATTTTGACACGTTTCATGGTTGAGAAAGACCTCTCGCTCGAGGCATTACTAACAGCTGTGCATATAAACATACAAAGAGCAACGCCCACATTGGGATATACAATTTGGAGCTCCTTCTGCCTAAGAAAACGACTAAGTTTAAATGATGTGCTTATTTATCAGTTTGTCATACAACGTGTTCATAATTTGTGTGTACGTTTTGTAAGCAATGTTCGTAAATATGATCATAATATTACCCCATCCCTGGAAGCAATAGGTTGACTTAAACTAGATAAGAAAAGAAATTTACATTCACTTCTCCTTCTCTTCGAAATCTTGAACTCTTCTATTCTTTCGTACCTGTCGTCTCGCTTCACTTACCTTTCTTCCCACCATAATCTGAACACACGCTCTCGTCATGAAACAATACTAACAATACCATCCCATCGCACCTCCTCATACTCATCCTCTTTCACAATAGCCCTGCCAAAACTCTGGAATTCGCTACCTGCTAGCATCAGGGACTGTCAAAATAAAATTTAATTCAAACGAAAACTTACTAGGCACTTGGTCAGTAATTGATTTCCTGTAAATAGTTTCCTTAATTTATCACAAAATATTTCAATATCCAGTAATTTCATCACTATACAATTTTGTTATTCTAGGTTTAATTTGTAATTCAGTATACATAAAATATTCTTTGTTTTTCTATGATAAATTATCTAGCTTTAATTAGTCAGGTAATCTTTTCGTATTTTGATTTTTATTGTAATTGTAAATTTAATACTAATTGTAATTTTATTTGTAATTGTAAATTTAATACTAACTGTAATTTTATTCTTCATATTACATATAGTTGGAATCTCCTGGTAGAGGGGCAGAGAAGGCCTGACGGCCTTATCTCTACCAGGTTAAATAAATAAATACTAATACTAAGATGAGCGCATAAGTGAAGGAATTCATCGTCGAAGGAAACTTCCAATTCAATAACACTTTTGTGCGATCCTGAATCTCTGGAATGTCTAGGTCAAGATTTAAAAAAAATAAAAATGAATATTGAATAAAACAGCATTGCACATATAAAAAATAACCACTTTCACAAAGTTACATTTGTTGGAATATGGAAACAAACCAAGAAGAAAGTAAATTGTATTTTTGTATATGTTCACTTGTGATGACATTTTATTTCCTCCAGGAAAAAGGTAGTGATATGCTTTCCGGAATAACTGAGTAAAAGTAAAAGTATTTATCGTGGACAAACACGGGCAGATGACAGTGTATAGTTTTGATTGCACTGAAGAAATAAGAAAATAACAGTCAGGATATTTTCTTTATCTTTTGCACAACGAGAAATAAAAATGAAACTGACAAAGAAATGTTTGAGGAACACAATCTCTATAATCTATATAGTCCTAAGTCTTATAACAAAATGTTCACGATATGATGTTTAGTTCGAGAAAACAGTATAATAGTATGCGTCCTTCTTTGTTACACACTGTATAATGACCAGGGAAAGGAAGTTCATGCCCTAAACATGTGAAGAATATGTATGCATTTATACCGTAAAAATAGATAAATATGCTACAAAATATGCATTATCAGTCTGATATTATTTTAACAGAATAATAAGGCATAGGTAACTTACGTTTAATCTGTGGATTTTGAAGTGCTTGCCTCATTGCAGAATGCTCCATTTATGCTGTTACAGTTCACAACTAAGCAGTGACGTATGTTTTCTGTTGTTATTCTTCGCCTGTTGTCTCTCAGCATAGCTTTGTAGCGCGAAAAACTTCGTTCTACGTCACAAGAAGTAAGAGGGGCTTACACAAAAGCTGTGAGCTGTTCTATAGAAAATTTTGTTGGTTTTTGGGGTGTTTTTCCTTCGAGAATATCTTGAATTTCTTTAAGTTGATAATAGCCACGGTTTTTGGAAAGAATATTTGCTGTTTTCTCGTTCACTTTATCTCCTACATTTCCTGGAACTGATGTTGAATTAGATATTATTCAATGGAAATCTGCTAAAGACTGGTGTAAAGGTATACCAATTGCTAACTTGAGAGGATCCCTATGAGGGCGTCATCGTTACGTTCAAAATTCATTAACATAAATTAGTCGTGTTTACAAGGTTACACACTTTTAAAAATGAGGTAAAGACAAATAAACATGCGTAATATGCAGTTTCCCTGCATAAATGTTAAAATATGATGTTTTTTTTTTATAAATAAAGGCAAAATATGTACTTTTATGCACAATAAAAGTAATATCATTGTATTCAAAAATTTGTGATTCATGTAGATAATCTTTGAGCATATTCACACAACGATAGAGAACAAATATGCAAATGCATGAACTTCCTTTCTCTAATAATGACTGGTGAATCAGGACCTTAGCGACAAACTCAGGAACGAGAGATCTGTCAGTGAGGATAATTTTTCATTAAACAACACATGTTTTTTTACTCGTCTTTTAGCAGCTATGCGACATTCATGAAAAGATAGGTTTTGGTGACATTTGCAATTTATTATGAAATGAATTTATATACTGTACGCTCTTCAAGTAACCTTGCGAACAGGTTACAGAAGTTGTTCAAAGTGTCTACCCTGAACCTGATTACCAGGGAACGGATTTATATGGACTAAAAATATATGAAATATGTAAATATATATGTAGTTATTTTTACCAAAATATGGAATTAAATATGGATTTTTACCAAAATATGGAATTAAATATGGATTTTTACCAAAATATGGAATTAAATATGGACTTAAAATTATAAAAAATGACTATGTACGTTAAATATTGGTACATTTTAATCAAACTAAACAAAAAATATAATGGACGTACCTTATCTTCCAATGTAGTTTCAACAAAACACAATTTTTATTGTCTGTTACCATAACAATAGGTTACAAACATTTCTTTCAAGTGCTGAAAAGTGAATCTTCTTCTATTGTCTCTGAGGATAGATTTATACT